>NW_028261393.1:52730602-52925602 GCF_051295495.1 Thamnophis sirtalis | reverse complement strand
GTCCAGAATGCAGCCGCGCGAGTGATAGTGGGCGCACCGCGGTTCGCCCACGTTACACCCATCCTCCGCGAGCTGCACTGGCTACCTGTCGGTCTCCGGGTGCGCTTCAGGGTACTGATGACCACCTTTAAAGCACTCCATGGTAGTGGATCTGGGTACTTGAGAGACCGCCTCCTGCCGATTACCTCCCTTCGACCAATTAGATCGCACAGACTGGGCCTCCTCCGAATTCCATCTGCCAGTCAATGTCGACTGGCGACTACACGGAGGAGAGCCTTTTCTGTTGCAGCTCCGACCCTGTGGAACGATCTCCCCGTTGAGATTCGTACCCTCACCACCATCCACGCCTTCCGCGCAGCCCTCAAGATCTGGCTCTCCCAGCAGGCCTGGGGATAGGTTTCCAAGTTACCCGCCCGAGTGTTGATTGCTGAACGAATGTTGTGTTTTATTATTTTTTCTTTGTTCACATTTTGTTTTGTCTTTTGATACTGCACCCCCTTCCCTTGTGATTGTAAGCCGCCCTGAGTCCCCTCAGGGAAAAGGGCGGCCTATAAATCTTAATAAATGACTAAAATGAAAAAAAATGAAATGACTAAAAGAAAACCACACCTCATTTTTCTGGGTGTGCAATTATCGCTCTATATAAAAATGGCTGTGGTATATAGATTACTTACCCTCTGGAACCAAATACTGTGGGGTGTGTGTTCTGTTAAGAGCCTGTTGTGGCTTCAAATGGCTTCTAGCCTTAAAATGGCTTCTACTGTACAGCAAAGAGCTGGAATAAATAAATACTTGGGAAGTTCTGGGTTATCAGCTGGTTATCAATATTGCATGTGTCACTGTTTGAAAGAATCTTGAAATTGAAAAGAGAGATACGGATATTTAAATGATATTTAAATGAATATTTTTTCTTCTTTGTAGGTAAGACAGAGGCAAGAAAGCTGAAATGGTACTCTGTGTCCCAAGGATTTGGAATTTATCAGGATATTAATGATGGTTAAATGGGACAAGTTAGGATTTCAGTTGTCGTATTTCCAACTATGCTGTCTCCTCAAGCATATTCCCTGTTATTTCCTTCTTTTATTATAAAGTCACAGTCAAATATTTCTTCCCCCCCTTCCTAGTTATGTTTACACTTTTCCCTGTAAATGTCTTTAAGCTCCCCCAGAAAATCTACCGTACATTTGAAGAAGTGTATATTCCGTACAACACATACACACCCCAATACACAGCCTCCAGTTGTGGAAGTGATGAAACTATTTCCATTACTGAGAAAAACCCTGTACATTTGCCTTCGACATGACGGGTAATGAGTTTTTAAATTCATTTCTTGCTTCTTGTTCTTTTAATATTTTTATTGTGTTGTTATACTGCTGGAATACCAAGCAGGTTTAGCTGCCTTTCTCAATAGCTCTAAGAAGAAATGTCTAGTTCTTCTAGGGAAAATTAAAAAAAGGTCTTTGATCAAGTGAAATGCAAATGTTACTTAAAGGATTCGGAAGTGGGTTTGTGGATACTCCTAAAGAAATAGAAAACTTTTCTTGTTTGGAAATCACTTTGCAATATACAGTTAACTACAATCCCATAATGTGTTTAATACTTCTATTGGAAACAACCATCCTAACAATATAATAGCAATAGTACTTAGACTTATATCCACTTTACAGTGCTTTCACAGCCCTCTCTAAGCAGTTTTATAAAGTCAGCCTCTTGCCCCCAAACAATCTGGGTTCTCATTTTACCCACCTCGGAAGGATGGAATTCTGAGTCAACCTTGAGCCGGTCAGGATCAAACTCCTGGCAGTGGGTAGAGTTAGTCTGCAATACTGCACTTTAACCACTGGGAAGGAAGGAAGGAAGGAAGGAAGGAAGGAAGGGCAATAGCAACAGCACTTAGACTTATATACCACTTCATAGTGCTTTACAGCCCTCTCTAAGTGGTTTACAGAGTCAGCCTATTGCCCCCAACAATTTGGGTCCTCATTTTACCCACCTCGGAAGGATGGAAGGCTGGGTCAACCTTGAACCTGGTGAGATTTGAACTGCCAAATTGTAGGCAGGCAGCAGAAGTAGGCTGCAGTACTGCACTCTAACCACTCCGCCACTGTGGCTCATCAGTTTGGCATGCTGAATGTCCTTTCGGTTGTCTAACCCTACTGTAATGAAAGAGAACACACATTTTGTGGATATCTATGGTGGCATCTCTAGTCAGAATGATCTTCAGTAACTGAGAAGTGGCAGAAACATCTTCCCAAGATGCTGGAGATCCCACAAAAGACCATATAAACCATGGTCTATATCCAGTAGAGTACATCACCAGATGTGGTGGACTCTCTTGCTAGATTGAAGGAGGTTTTAAGAAGGGGCTGAGCTTACTGTCATTGCACTGCATAAAGTAATATAGGTTTTGGACTTGCTAGAAGTTAGATAAGGATTTGCAGAATTTAAGAGGGATTGGACTTAGTCTTCTTTTGGCTAAGTAGGGATTCTAGGCTGATACCTCTTTTAACTCTGCCTCCAAGTTCTGCCACTCCTTCTCCTACACCTGGAGGTAAATTGGAGCTAGGGTTGCTGGAGGAGAAGGTTTTCCAAGAAGACAGCTTGTATAATGAAAACAAGGTCACGGCGACATAGATAGATGGAGAACTTGGCATTTTATACTTAAGACTGACACCTTAGGGAAAAGAAAATGAGTGCATTTGCTTTATGATCCAGCTGAAGGAGAATGGGAAAGAAAGAAAGAGAAAGAAAGAAGGAAGGAAAGAAAGAAAGAGGAAAGAGAGAGAGAGAGAGGAGGAAGGAGAGAGAGAGAGAAAGAAAGAAGGAAAAGAAAATGAGTGCATTTGCTTTATGATCCAGCTGAAGGAGAATGGAAAAGAAAGAAAGAGAAAGAAAGAAGGAAGGAAAGAAAGAGAAAAGAGAGAGAGAGAGGAGGAAGGAAGGAAGGAGAGAGAAAGAAGGAAGGAAAAGAAAATGAGTGCATTTGCTTTATGATCCAGCTGAAGGAGAATGGAAAAGAAAGAAAGAGAAAGAAAGAAGGAAGGAAAGAAAGAAAGAGGAAAGAGAAAGAGAGAGAGAGAGGAGGAAGGAAGGAAGGAGAGAAAGAAAGAAAGAAGGAAAAGAAAACAAGTACATTTGCTTTATGATCCAGCTGAAGGAGAATGGAAACGAAAGAAAGAGAAAGAAAGAAGGAAGGAAAGAAAGAAAGAGGAAAGAGAAAGAGAGAGAGAGAGGAGGAAGGAAGGAAGGAGAGAGAAAGAAGGAAGGAAAAGAAAATGAGTGCATTTGCTTTATGATCCAGCTGAAGGAGAATGGAAAAGAAAGAAAGAGAAAGAAAGAAGGAAGGAAAGAAAGAAAGAGGAAAGAGAAAGAGAGAGAGAGAGGAGGAAGGAAGGAAGGAGAGAAAGAAGGAAGGAAAAGAAAATGAGTGCATTTGCTTTATGATCCAGCTGAAGGAGAATGGAAAAGAAAGAAAGAGAAAGAAAGAAGGAAGGAAAGAAAGAGGAAAGAGAAAGAGAGAGAGAGAGGAGGAAGGAAGGAAGGAGAGAAAGAAAGAAAGAAGGAAAAGAAAACAAGTACATTTGCTTTATGATCCAGCTGAAGGAGAATGGAAACGAAAGAAAGAGAAAGAAAGAAGGTAGGAAAGAAAGAAAGAGGAAAGAGAGAGAGAGAGAAAGAGAGGAGGAAGGAAGGAGAGAGAGAGAGAAAGAAAGAAGGAAAAGAAAATGGGTGCATTTGCTTTATGATCCAGCTGAAGGAGAATCCATGGAAAGATCGAAAGAGAAAAGAAAGAAAGAAATTGCCAGATAAACTTTAGTCCCAGGATTAATGTCTCCAGCTGATTCATCTCTTTTGCATTTGGTTCTGATCTAATAGCAATGCTTTGTCATTTGCTGCAGGATGATATTCCCTGGATAATATGGATTGGGTTGATATTGCATTAGTTAAGATGAAATATAGTCCCCGCGGGTTACGCTGGAAGTTTCCACGCTCCTAATTGGGAGAGGAAGATCAGCATTGAGTGTCACCTCTAACACAAGAACCTGAATCCAACCCCGTCCTCGACAACTCGAAAAGGGTGAATCAGCAAAAGCCGCAACCTTGCGGGTTTCACATTTCTGATGATACAAGCATTGACCTTGTTGTGATGCTTGGAATGGAATTGCCAGATTGGCTCCTCGGAGGCTAATCTTAACTCTGGAGCATTTTAGATGGAGATACATCCCTTTATGCAAGCCAAGGAAATTTTTTCAGCTGCTGCAGTTCTAAAGGCCTTATTCTTCTAAAGGATTTGAGTCCCCTCCTTTCGCTTCTCAAGCTCTTAGTAAATAATTGTGAAGGTCAACGCAATGCCACCGAAGAGCATTTGCGGCGAGCAAATTCCATTGCTAATCAATCCGTTCTCCGCTGCCCTTAAATGATTAATCACAAATTTAAAATGCAATTTTTTTTTTTAAAAAAAGGAAGATGTTTAGGGGGGGGACAAGCTGTGATTGCCTCTGTAGAGCTGGACGCATCTTATTCTGCAGTGCGCATGGCTTATCGAGACAGGAAAGTCGGAATGAAACGGTTAGCTGAAACCAACCGGTGATCTTGGAACAAGGATGATCAGATCTCCAAGAATCTGGTTTCAAAGAGGGGGGTTTCCAGCAGTGCCTTTGGAAATCTTAGATTTGGTGATAGGGTAGATGGTGGGGAATATGTTAGATGATTGTGTAGGATTTGGAAATGCAAAGCCTATTTGGATGGGCATAGAGAAACTGAGCTTGTCGATCAGAAAGGTTGGCAGCTTGGTGGTTTGAATCCCTAGTGCCACGTAGCAGTGAGCTCCCATTACTTGTCCCAGCTTCTGCCAAGCTAGCAGTTCGAAAGCACGAAAAAATGCAAGTAGAAAAATAGTAACCATCTTTGGTGGGAAGATAACAGCGTTCTGTGCGTATTTGGTGTTGAGTCATGCTGGCCACATGACCACGGAGACGTCTTCGGACAGTGCTGGATCTTCGGCTTTGAAACGGAGATGAGCACCGCCCCCTAGAGTCGGGAATGAGTAGCATATATGTGGGAGAGGAACCTTTACCTTTGCACCAGTGGTGAAATTCAATTTTTTTTACTACCGGTTCTGTGCTTGGTGGGCATGGCGGGGGAAGGATACTGCAAAATCTCCATTCCCACCCCCGCTCTGGGGCCAGCCAGAGGTGGCATTTGCTGGTTCTCCGAACTACTCAAAATTTCCGCTACCAGTTCTCCAGAACCTGTCAGAACCTGTTGGATTTCACCCCTGTTTTACACCAGGAGATACTGTATATACTCGAGTATAAGCCTAGTTTTTCAGCCCACTTTTTGGGCTGAAAAAAGCCGCCTCGGCTTATACTCGAGTCAGTGAAAAATTTGCCCGAAATGGAGGAGAAAAAGGGGCGGGGCCATGCCGCTGGGTGACACTCGTGAATGGCCCAGTGCCCCTGTGAGTTTCCCCTCCCTCTGTGTCAGTTTGCCGCACAGCGCGCACCGCACCATCCCCCCTCCTCACGTTCTAATGTAATGCAGGGCTATCTTACGATTCCCCTTCCTGCCGCTCTGCAACGATGTCCCACCTCCTCCTTGTTATGGCAAGCAGCCACATAGCGATGTCCCACCTCCTCTGGTACAGTGATCCAATGATAGGAATCACTGTGCCGTGTGTCATAGGAGGCGGGACATCGCTCCCGTGGCTGCACGGGACATCATCATCACAGCGGGACATCAGCATCATGAGGTGAGTGAAGTATTTCATTGAATACACTGCTAGTTTACTGTTTTTCTTTGAAATAAATATTCAAAAACATTATTGGTATCTATTTTTATTTTTGAAATTTACTGGTAGCTGCTGCATTTCCCACCCTAGGCTTATACTCGAGTCAATAACTTTTCCAGTTTTTTGTGGTAAAATTAGGTGCCTCGGCTTATATTCGGGTCGGCCTATACTCGAGTATATACGGTAGATCTGGATGAATTAAAAGATCTGTCTGGGATTCGTAGCACTTTGAGAAAGCATTGTGTTAGCCAGGAATCAAAGAACTGTAGGAGATCATTTTCTTTACATCCTTCTCGGTGGGCAGATAATCTGATTTTTGGAAGACAATTTAATATCCCCATATGATTTCAGGGGCTAAGGCACACGCTCCCTGTCACACACAGCGGTTTCAACATTTAACGGATCTTCATCAAATATCCCTGAACCGTTTCCTATATTGACATAATAGAATACTCATCTGGCTTGATATATTAACTCTCTTGCTCTTCCCAATCCACTTAATCAATTCACTTGGATGTGTTGACAGCCTTCATAATGAAAACATACTTCTTTTTTTTTTGCCCCCATAAAAAGAGCAGGGGGGGAAAGCTTCCAGTCAGGATTCGGATGAAAAGTTCCATTCTTGATTTATATATTCATGATAAGAAAGGATCGTTTATAAGGATTTTAGTAAATCAAGTCTAATTTTCTTGCTGACTGAAAATTAATGAACGCTCCAATTCATAATACATATCTGTGCAGGACTGGAACAGAATGAAGAAAACTGCTCCCATTATCAAGATAAAATAAGATCCCACTGGTTGATGTTATAGGCTAGAACTATTTTGGTTTTGGCAGCAAAATCTCTTGAATTAGCACTTCTACTGGATCAAGAAGATTCTCTTCTCACTAGACAGATGTCATTGTTCCTTGCCCATCCTTGTCCATCCACATCCTTCTTCTCTCTATAAAACAGAGCAGCCATCTTTGCCAAAAATCAGAACGTCCATATGTGAAAACCTTCCTCTGACAATTTCAAGATATTCTACTGCAGATGTGAGACATTTGCAGCCATCACATCAGTGGTGGGTTTCTGCTGGTTCGCACTGGGTCGGGAGAACCGGATGGAAGTAACTTCCGGAACCCATGCCCCGGCCCTTTCGCTCCATGCTCACCCCCGCCCGCTGGAGAGGTCCAGCGGCACAATCCACCAGACAGCAGAGGCAAGCTCAGGGGTTTTCTTCTGGATTCCCCTCTGTCTTGCCTCCTCCAATCTCCCAAAGTTCTTTCCCCAGCATGTGATAGCTTTCTACTGGATTCCCCTTTGTCTTGCCTTCTCCAATCTCCCTAATTTTGGCCCTTAATCCTCCAGTTGTCTATTTTTGGGAGGTTTTCCCCTCTCTCTCCCCCCCTTTTCATAATTCCAAAAAGTTTTGCCACATGGCTTGGGGGTGGTGGTCATGTGACTGAGTATGCATGAGTGATGTCAAGTTGGCCATACCTGCCCGGTCACATGACTGCCAAGCCATGCCCACAAAATAGGCCACACCCACAGAATAGGTTCTAAAAAAATTTGAAACCCACCACTGCATCAGATTATGCAGGAATCAACTTGGGGAATCCTTCAGAATAGCCAATGGTGAAGAAGGGTGGGAGTAGTAGATTGCAAACATCTGGAGGGCCACTGTTTTTGCAGCTCTCTTGTAGACACTAAAGATGAACAACTGGAGTCCTCGGTGGCCTCGAAGCTTGGTTGTTTGGCTTGCAGACATTATTTTGCCCAACTAGGCAACTTCACGACTGATGATGGTCATGAGACAGAATGAGAATGGATGGTATCAGCTGGTTGAGTGATGAAACATCTGCCTACACTCAGAGAACATCAAGGACTCTACAAGATTTGGTCTACATATATTATCTTCCATAGGTACGTAGGTGTAAAACCCAACTGCAAAAAATATGGTTAGATTCATGGAATATTTATGTTGCATGGTGTTTATTATCCCAATTTTTCTGCTTCTCTCTCATGCTCTCTTTACTGCCCCCAATGCACTATCATACATTATTGAAGGTTCTTCTCTAACTTTGGCTCATATCTCCTAGTTGATACAGGAGCATTACTGTGATATCTGCCCATCTGCCAGGGAGCTCAAACAGTTCACTCATTTTTGTTCTTCCCAAGGTGGAGTGGTTGCATATCCCAAAATGTACATAACTTCTCCAGTCTTCATTTATTCATAGCCCAGTAAATAACTAGGAGCAAAATGCTCTTTCGGATAGCATTCAGACTTGAGACATTTATTAGAAGAATCTTTTCTTGCTTAGCTATAATGCAGGGTTTTTTTTGGGAATTGGATTGGCTTACTCTGTGAATCAGCCATCACGTTTCATGAACCATGCTTCGGCAAACCTTGGCTTGACATCATGTGTGAACCAGAGATGGTATTCAGTCGGTTTTTGGCAAAGCGGTAATGGAAATTTTGAGTAGTTTGAAGAACCGGGAAATACCACCT
The DNA here is from genome assembly GCF_051295495.1 of Thamnophis sirtalis. Lineage (NCBI taxonomy): Eukaryota > Metazoa > Chordata > Lepidosauria > Squamata > Natricidae > Thamnophis > Thamnophis sirtalis. The sequence goes on along the minus strand of NW_028261393.1, from coordinate 52,917,319 downwards.
CTGATTGGCTCTGCCCCCATCTATTTGCTAGGAGTGGGGAGGGAATGGGGATTTTGCAGCATCCTTTCCCCAGGAGTGGGGAGGGAATGGGGATTTTACAGCATCCTTTCCCCAGGAGTGGGGAGGGAATGGGGATTTTGCAGCATCCTTTCCCCAGGAGTGGGGAGGGATTGGGGATTTTGCAGTATCCTTTCCCCTGGAGTGGGGAGGGAATGGGGATTTTGCAGCATCCTTCCCCCAGGAGTGGGGAGGGAATGGGGATTTTGCAGCATCCTTCCCCCAGGAGTGGGGAGGGAATGGGGATTTTGCAGCATCCTTTCCCCAGGAGTGGGGAGGGAATGGGGATTTTGCAGCATCCTTCCCCCAGGAGTGGGGAGGGAATGGGGATTTTGCAGCATCCTTTCTCCTGGAGTGGGGAGGGAATGGAGATTTTACAATATCCTTCCCTTGCAGTGTGGAGGGAATGGGGATTTTGCAGCATCCTTCCCTCAGGAGTGGGGAGGGAATGGGGATTTTACAGTATGCCCACCAAGCCAATCCATGCCCCCAGAACCAGTAAGTAAAAGTTTTTGAATCCCACCACTCGTGTGAACCTGTGCATAACAGGTGTTTAATGGGTTTCATCCAAATCTCATTATTGTTAGAAGAAGTAGATATGAATAACTTACATAAATCTCTCCTATCCTTCTTCTCCATTTGTTAACTGCCCCCCCTCCCCAATTTCTTAAAGTGGTAACCACTAACAATTTTTTATGTTTCTGGTTTTCAACTCTTCTTGACCAACTTTTTTTTTAAAAAATTTTATTGACATTTATAGGCCGCCCTTTTCCCTAAAGGGACTCAAGTAGACTTTTCTTGTCTACTCCTATAGTATCCCAGTGTACATTGCTAAAAAGGATCTGCCCTACAAATATCATGAGCACCTCTAAACATGCAATCTGAATTTTGATCATGTGATGCTGCAACGGTTGTAAGTGTGAAAAATGACCAGAAGTCATTTTTTAGTGTTGTTGTAACTTTGGTCACTAAATGAAACTGTTGTAAGTTAAGGACTACCTGTAATGGCAGTTACAAGTCTCTATCAATAAAAGCTCAATGTCATCCTCCTCCTCTTTTAACGACCCCATCATCCCTTGCGGGGTGGAGTCTGGGCAACTGAATGGCACTAGCAGAGTGTTTAGTGGCCTAATGCCCTTCCCGTTGCCATTGCGGAGTTTTGTTCAGCAGATATTTTCTCAGTGTGCCCAGAGAGACAAATATCTGCCTCTACCTAGGATCGAACTCACAGCTTCTTGATAGTGAGGCAAGAGCTCTACCTCTCGGCTACTGCACCACTCCAATAAAAGTTCAGTACAGGACTGTTACAATCTAAGGGGAAGAAGGGGAAGGAGAGAAGGGAAAGGAGAGGAGGAAGGAAGGAAGGAGAGAAGAAAGAGAAGAAGGGGGGGTAGGAAGGAGGGAGGGAAGGAGGGAGGGAAGCAAGGAGGGAAGGAAGGAGGGAAGGAAGGAGAGAAGGAGAGAAGAAAGGAGGGAAGGAAGGAGGGAAGGAAGGAGAGAAGGAGAGAAGAAAGGAGGGAAGGAAGGAGGGAATGTAGGAGAGAAGGAAGGGGGAAGGAAGGAGGAAAGGAAGGGGGAAAGGAAGGAGAGAAGGAGAAAACAAAGGAGGGAAGGAAGGAAGGAAGGAAGGAGGGAAGGAAGGAGGGAAGGAGAGAAGGAGGGAAGGGGAAGGAGGGAGGGAAGGAAGGAGGGAAGGAAGGGGAGTAGGAGAGAAGAAACGAGGGAAGGAAAGAGGGAGGGAGGGAAGAAGAAGTAGGACCGTTGTAAGATAAGATGGATCTATGGGATGTTAAGAAAGCAATCTTCAAGTATATTGTCAACTGTAGGGAAAAATTGTTATAAATACATATTATTAATAACAAAAAAAATACAATCTAAGATTAGTTCTCCTCTTTGCCTCAACCTGGATCTGCTCTATTTTGGGGGGGCTTTGTTGATTGCACAATTTTGGCTCTCTGGAGAGCTGGGATAGCTGAGTCCTTCTGAAAAAGTAATGCCATCAAAACCACCAAGCAGGTTTGGGGTTGGGGTTTTTTTTGTTTTGCCACAAACTGCATCATTGCTCACTTCATTTATCCAACGCGATGACTTCCAATGGGGCCACTTTAACTCTACAAGCGGCCTACGGCACACATTTTGCAACTTTTACGATAAAGACCTTCAGAATGACTGACTCGGGGAGCCAAAAAAATAAGTAAAAGTAAGGGGTTCATAAAAGAGTGAGGCAGATGTGAAAATTGTATTTATAAGGGGCCTGGGGGCATCTTAAGAAAAGAAAGCATGGAAATTATAAGGCCATTATAAGGAGGAGGAATGAGAAGAAGGAGAAGAAGAAGAGGAGGAGGAGGAAGGAGGAGAAGGAAGGCGAAGGAGGAGGAAAGAGGAGGAGGAGGAGAAGAAGAGGAAGGAGAAGGAGGAGGAAAAAGGAGGAAGGAGAAGGAGGAGGAAGGAGAAGCAGGAGGAGAAGAAGAAGAGGAGGAGGAGGAAGGCAAAGGAGGAGGAAGGAGGAGGAGGAAAGAGAAGGAGGAGGAGAAGAAGAAGAGGAAGGAGAAGGAGGAGGAAGAAGGAGGAGGAGGAAGAAGAAAAAGGAGGAGGAGGAGGAGGAAGGAGAAGAAGAAGAGGGGGAGGAAGGAGGAGAAGGAAGACGAAGGAGGAGGAAAGAGGAGGAGGAGAAGAAGAGGAAGGAGAAGGAGGAGGAAAAAGGAGGAGGAAGTAGAAGGAGAAGGAAGGAGAAGCAGGAGGAGAAGAAGAGGAGGAGGAGGAGGAAGGCGAAGGAGGAGGAAGGAGGAGGAGGAAAGAGGAGGAGGAGAAGAAGGAGAAGAGGAAGGAGAAGGAGGAGGAAGAAGGAGGAGGAGGAAGAAGAAAAAGGAGGAGGAGGAGGAAGGAGAAGAAGAAGAGGAAGGAGGAGAAGGAAGACGAAGGAGGAGGAAGGAGGAGGAAAAAGGAGGAGAAGAAGTAGAAGAGGAAGGAAAAGGAGGAGGAAGAATGAGGAGGAAGAAGAAGAAAAAGCAGGAGGAGGAGGAGGAAGGAGAAGAAGGAGAAGAAGAAGAGGAGGAGGAAGGAGGAGAAGGAAGGCGAAGGAGGAGGAAGGAGGAGGAAAGAGGAGGAGAAGTAGAAGAAGAGGAAGGAGAAGGAGGAGGAAGAAGGAGGAGGAAGGAGAAGCAGGAGGAGAAGAAGAAGAGGAGGAGGAGGAGGAGAAGAAGAAGAGGAGAAGAAGAAGAGGAGGAGGAAGAGAAAGAGAAGAACAATAGCATTTCAACCTGTATTGCTTCATAGTGCTTTACAATTGTTTCTGGACAGTTTATAATGTCAGCATACTACCCCCAACAATCTGGGTCTTCATTTTACCGGCCTTGGAAAGATGGAAGGCTGAGTCAACCCTGGATTGAACTCCTGACCCTGGGCAGAGTTTGCTTGCAATACCTCCTTTCAACCACTGCGCCATTTGCCTTCTTCAAGGAGCCCCACTGATCTTTTCCCCAAGTCTTCCTTTCCTTTCCCAACTGCTTTTGGGCGACGTTAATGAATCCATGCATAATGAATGTTGCGGAGAGCAGAAAGCCAAGCCTGTTTGAAAATTTTTGGAATTAGCATCCTAACATTAGCTTGCCTTTGCTTTGCTTTTCAAGAACGAGGAACGATGAGCAAACAGTTTCCCCCCCTCCCTTCCAAAGTGCTGAATACTCAAGGGCTGTTTATTGCATTATGGCATCTCCGATGATGGAAGCGATTCCTCTGAATAAGCCAAAGACAAATGGAAACACAGACTAAGAGATATGTTTAATTTGAAAGCTAATGCATTCCACGGCTGAATGGTAAATTTTCCGTCTCTTTAGAACGCGTTTTGCTCTCCTTCGAAATGGCTTTGTGATGCAGCATGAAAAGAAAATGCTTGCTGTTAATTACATTACTGCCCAGATATGAATTGGTACAGATGTTCAGCTTTCAAGTTTGGGACTTAGGACGATAAAGCGACAACGATTTGAAATTTGCACATGCCTCGTCGAGTGAGCGAATGCTGATTTCTGCTTTGGTAGAAAGCTTTTGAGATCTTTTTTTTTTTTTTTAAAAAAAGCTTTTTAATGACCCCGTAATCCCTTACATTGGGGTGGAGTCGGGCCACCTGAATGGAGCTGGGTGTTTAGTGGCTGGATGCCCTTCCTGTCACCAATGCAGAGTTCACAGCATAATTACTCCTTGTGCCCAGAGAGAGAAATATCTACTGCTACCTAGGATTGAACTCATGGCCTCCTGATTGTGAGGTGAGAACTCCGCCTCTAGCAGGGACATGCAGTCACTAGAGGCAGGGGAGGCGTGGTCTCACCAGTCATGAGGAAAAGGAATTTTAAATAATTTTTAAAAAATAGTTAAAGCCAAGGTAGTTGCTACCAGATTCACAGTGACTTGGAACAGTGCTTTGTGTTAACCATAGGAGGAGGCCAGAGAAATAGGAGCCTCCTGTGCATAAGGAATTTTTCGCCTTTTAAGAGATAACCAAGGGTTAAAATGCGAAGAATTCCTTATGCAAATGAGGCACGTATTCTCTCGCCTCCTGTAGAGGGCATTTTTAGAGGCTTTTTTTTTTCTCTGGGAGCAACTAGCTCAGTCTGACTCAGAGCTCTGGCCTTTCATGAGGGGAGGGCAGGGCAGGGCAGGGCGAAGCAGAGTTGAAATTGTCACTGAAACAGCTGGAAAAGGTACGTGTGTGGGGAGGGGGGAGGAATTCAAAAAGTTTGATCGGAAGGCAGCAGGGGAAGTGGGGGTATGGCAGAGGAGTTGCTTTCAAGCCTTTGGAAAATATATCCAATCCAACTTCTGTATTTGTTTGAGAGTGAGTGAGTGAGGGAGAGAAGGAGGAAGGAGGGGGAGGGAGAAGAAAAAAAAAGGGAAAACTTATTTTGCAAGGGGGAAAAATACTGTCGCTTTAAATCGGAACTGAGCATGCCTGGCTGTGGAATTCTGGGAGTTGAAGTCCACAAGTCTAAAAAGTGCCTCACCAAGCCTAAAGCTGACCGAACGTCGCTGGCCTCTAGGCCACTGCACCCCTCAAGAAAGCTTTTGAGATGACCCCGAAAAAGGAGGTTGAAAATAAATATAAGGACTATCACTAGAAGTTCAGTGTCAATAGACTTGAGAAACGAATGCATCCAGTTTTGGTTGCCATGAGATATTGAGACTCTGGAAAGAGTGCAGAGAAGAGCAACCAAGAGGATTAGGGGACTGGAGGCTAAAACCTACGATGAACAGTTGCAGGAACTGGGCCTGGCTAGTCTAGTGAAGAGAAGGACCAGGGGAGACAGGAGAGCATCTTCCAATATCTCAGGGGCTGCCACAAAGAAGAGGGAGTCAAGCTTTTTTTCTCCAAAGCACCTGAGGGCAGGACAAGAAGCAGTGGGTGGAAACTAATCAAGGAGAGAAGCAACCTAGAACTTAAGGAGAAATTTCCTGACAGTTAGAACAATTAATCGGTGGAACAGCTTGCCTCCAAAAGTTGTGAATGCTCCAACACTGGACGTTTTTAAGAAGATGTTGAAGAACCATTTGTCTGAAGTGGTGTAGGGTTTCCTACCTCACAGAAATATTAAAAATATATCCTTCCATAAAGGATATATATATATTCGGGTTTTCTCCCGCGTAAAATTGGAGATGTCTTGGCGACGTTTCGACAAAGTCTCATTCGTCATCTTCAGGCTTGTTTGCTCAGCTTGGTGCTTCCAGGAGCAAGGTATCGTCCCGCCTGTTCATGCTGTGGGACGATACCTCCCGCCTGCCAGCCATTTGGAAGCCTGCCCTTATTGATAAACGAGTCCCTAACATGATGAATGACACCAGGCCCACACTCACAAGAGCCACACAGGATATCACCACCAAACATCCACAAAGAAAGCAGACAAAAACCCACACTGATGAGGAGGCACGACCAAGGACCAGAAGCCAGACTGCAAATGCACAATTAGCCTCTTTAAAACACCCCTATCCTTACATGAAACACAAACCCCCAACCAATCAGAACACACCTCCACCCAATCAGGACACACCTCCACCCAATCAGGACACAGCCAAGCTCCCACCCAATCAGTTCAAACCCCCACTGGCAGTTAAAAGGAAGAAACAGCCGAGACCTCACATTGCTCCTGGAAGCACCAAGCCTGAAGATGACGAATGAGACTTCGTCGAAATGTCGCCAAGACATCTCCAATTTTACGCGGGAGAAAACCCGAATAACTAGAGACCTACATACTAACACCCGCGAAAACCTCAGAAAACACACACACATATATATATAAATAATATGTGTGTGTGTGTATCATATATCTATATATGTATATGTATGTGTATGTGTGTGTGTGTATTGTGTCACAAATGCAACACACACACATATATAATTTGTGTATGTGTGTATTTATTTATCAGCACAAATACTATATATATATATATGTATATGTGTATGTGTATGTGTATGTATGTATGTATGTGTATATATGTAACACACACACACACACACAATTTCTGTTGATAAATAAATAAAGGGAGACTAGTATAGATCTATTTCAAGCTATTGAGCTCTCATCAACTAGCCATACCCTTACTGGGAATTGAACCTGGGCTGTTTTTACATGTTAGGCATACCAGGTGCTTTGACATCACACACACACACACACACACACACACACACACACACACACACACACACGGTATCTAGGCTGAAAAGAGATGGTTTAGATACCAAAGCTGACAGTAGAACAGGGATTAACCCCCCCCCCCAAAAAAAACCCAAACAGTTTCAACATCATAAATGGTGGAGGACTAGCTTCTTATGGATATGTTGATGTTTATATATATATATTTTTGTCAAGCTCCCCTTTGATTTTCTATTTGGATGCAAATCAATGTATTTGCATGAAAATATCCAGGCCTTTTTCTTCTCCTTCCTTCTGCGTCTTTTAGGCCCTGCTATTGTTGTCCCCTCTCCTTGAGCATGTCTATTGAGGTGTGACTTTCTGTAGCATCTTTTCCTGGCTCAGTAAATCACATCCCCGAATTCTAAGGCATGCAAAGAAAAAAAACAAACGATCGTCTGCTTTGTCTCTTGGTTTGGGTAGAATAAATACATTTGGTTTGGGTTGCGAAAAGGTGAATCAAATCAAATTTTATCCTAGAAACGTTTAGGAAAGTCTGTGCGCGGCGCAACATTTTTTTCCTCCCCATTTCATTTGTATGATTTTTTTGCAAAAGGAGAACGCATCACATAAAGCTTTCTTAGCCTTTGGTAAACGTGAAAGGGGTTCGGAAGCCTTCAGCCGTGTTTACTCTGCTTGGTGGGTTCTTTTTTTTTTTATTATTATTTTAATTTTATCAATTTCATATATACATTCACAATTATATGATCTCATAACTGTTATTAATAATATGTATTTATAACAATTTTTCCTACTGTTGACAATATACTTGAAGATTTCTTTTTTAACATCCCATAGATCCATCTTATCTTACAACGGTCCTACTTCTTCTTCCCTCCCTCCCTCTTTCCTTCCCTCGATTCTTCTCTCCTACTCCCCTTCCTTCCCTCCCTCCTTCCCCTTCCCTCCTTCCTTCCTTCCCTCCTTTCTTTTCTCCTTCTCTCCTTCCTTTCCCCCTTCCTTTCCTCCTTCCTTCCCCCCTTCTCTCCTACATTCCCTCCTTCCTTCCCTCCTTCCTTCCCTCCTTCCTGGCTTGGTGGGTTCTTAGTTTGCATAAGAAGGGAAGGTCAACACGGCCAAAGGGAAAAATGGACCTTAACGCCCTAAGGCCCTCTCTGTGGGCATGTAGGCTGTTGCCAGCTCCTCTTCTGGTTTAAAAAACACACCATTATTGGACTGTTTTCAGGCCTTTTTTGGGCTGTTATTCGAGCTGTATTCAGGCTGTTTTGGGGGCTGTTTTCAGGCCAAAAAACTGCTTGAAAATGCCCCCCCAAATGGCTCGAATGGCCCAAAAACTGCCCCCAAAGCCTGAAAACAGCGTGAAAAACAGCCTGTAAACAGCCTGAAAAGGCCCCAAAACGCCCCCCCCCCAAGGCATGCATGCATGCACCAGCCAGCTGGCCTTCAGCATTCCAGCACTCCGGTGCATGCACATCAGTGGTGGGATTCAGCTGGTTCACACCTATTCGGGAGAGCCGGTTGTTAACTTTCTAAGCAGTTCAGAGAACCGGTTGTTGGAAGAAATCTCCTTTTTGTTTTTCCCCACTTTGCAGGCTAATCCTGTAAGGAAGACAGGAAGGAAACATTCTGGTGTTGTTTCTAGCCTCATCTTTGTTGACCTGCTTACAGAAACTGCCTCTCCGGTTAACCCCGATTACATTGTAACAGCTAAGGCGAAGCGCCCATCGACATGAGTGACATTGAGTTCGCCATGCCCACCCAGTCACATGATCACCAAGCCACGTCTACCCAGCTGGTCATTAGGGCAGAGAACCAGTTGTTAAATAATTTGAATCCCACCATTGATGGACATGCACACACATGTGTTTGGGCACTCGGTGCCGAAAAGGTTTGCCGTCACTGCCCTAAGGTGTAAAGCACTATTTCTCAGCCCTTGGCAACTTTAAAATCTATGGACTTCAACTCCCAGAATCCTCCAGCCAGCATAGGGAATCCTGGAAGAGATCAATTACAGCATTTAATGAACAGACAAACAGGTCCTTGGCAGCAACCCAGCACAGACAAGCTTGGGCAGCAATAAACACAGATAAGGCTTGGCAGCAATCCAGCCTGCCAAGCTCACACAAAGTTCTCCGACATTCGATTCTGTGTTGACTTCTGCAAAGAGGGGCGTGTGCACAAGTAGCTTTTTATAGTCTGGAGAGGAGCCTAATGACCACCAGCTGAGTGCAATTACCTCCTGTAATTGCGTAATTGTTCCTGACGCATAGTAGCTCTTCGATGGCGTGCATCCAGGAACAACTCACTACTGGCCTGCGGCTCACTCTCCCTTGTCTCCTCCTCACTGGTCCAAGGCTCAGGTGCCTCCTGGTGGCCAACCAGCCTCTCTGCGCCCTACTCAGAGTCTAACCCTGTCCAGGGTCCTCCACATCCTCCAGAGCCGACTCAGAGGGCCCCTCGCTGTCGGAGTCTGGTGGCAGCTCCAACGGCTCCTGCTGGGCCACAACAGTTTCATTATTGTATATTATAGCTTTGATTTTAGCCTTGTACTTTTGGGGGGGGGGATTTGGCTTTTCAAGCTTCATTGGATTGAGCAGTCTAGAAAAGGGTCCTTGCTTGTTTTCTTGCAGGCATTTCATTAGCCATCTAGGCAACAGTATCCATACGAGAAGGGAGGGCGTTTTGTTGAGAGAAGGAGGAGGAGGACGGTGACTGTGGGGCCTTTGGTGATCTCTGAGCTTGGTTGTTTTCTTACAGACATTTCATTACCCAACTACGTTACATCATCAGTGTTAAGAAGGAGTGGGGTTTGCAGAAACGAGGAGGGGGAAGAGGAGGTTGAGGAAGGAGGAGGAGGATGACTGTGGGGTCCTTGGTGCTCTCTGAGCTTGCTTGTTTCCTTGAAGACATTTCATTACCCAACTAGGTAACATCATCCAGGCTAGTAAGGAGTGTTGCACTCCTTACTAGCATAGATGATGTTACTTAGCATGGCAACGAAACGTCTGCAAGGAAACAAGCCAGCTCAGAGAGCACCATGTCAACCCCGAGTTACAAATATTCTCATTTATTAAAGTCAAGTAAGTAAGTAAGTGGGAAGCTGTAATCCAGGATCCTCAGAAGTAACCAAGTTAGAGACAACTGGGTCTGATTTATTTATTTACTGAAAATATTTCTAAGGTTTTCTCCACTCAATCCAACTCAAACAGTACGACAGCATGGATCATAACAAACAAAAAGGGGGAAAAAAATAACCCTACCGTGTCACAATAAATAAATAGAATAAACGGAATATATAAATATAACATATAAAAATGAAACTCTCATACTCTCATACCTCGTGAAACATTTTCTCCTCCTGAGCATTTCCTGCTGTTTTAGGGGTGTATATCTCTGCTTTGTTCTAGAGCAGTGGCTCGTCTCATTTGTCTATTTATGACATTTTTCCTTTTAATGGAATATCGCGACGCAGTCAAACAAAACTGGCAGATCCTTCTGCTTCTGATCGTTAGCAGATGATATCTTCTGATGCTGCTCGCAGAATTATAATATTAGAGGCGCAGTCTGCATGCTGCTTGCCTATCCTGGCGTCGCTCCACAGAAGTACAACACAGGGTGCAAATATAATGCACATTTTGTGTGTGGTGGGGGGCTTGTTGTGGTTGTGTTTATTCTTATTATTATTATTCATCTAAGACTGGGAGACAGCTGCAAGCTGAAAAACAAAGCTCAGACTTCTAATGCACATATTTGCAAATGATCTTCTGTTTGCTAATTGGTTGACTTTTTAAAAATAGCGATTTTGCCCATATGCATATTTGGCCCATCCCAACCGACCAGTTCTGGAGAACCGGTAGCGGAAATTTTGAGAAGTTCCGAGAACTGGTAAATGCCACCTCTGACTGGCCCTGCCCCCATCTATTCTCTGCCTCCTGAGTCCCCAACTCATCGGGAGGAAATGTGGATTTTGCAGTAACCTTTCCCTGGGGAGGGAATGGAGATTTTACAGTATCCTTCCCCTGTCACGCCCACCTAGCCACACCCAGCAAGCCATGCCCTATCCAGCAAGCCATGCCACGCCCCTCAAGCCATGCCCCACCCACCAAGCCATGCCACACCCACCAAGCCATGCCACACCCACCAAGCCATGCGCACAGAACGGATAGTAATTTTTTGTGCTAAGATTGGGTTTTGGAACAACCCTTGTAGACAAGTGTCTACTGATTTGACAATTGATTTGTGTAAAACTGAAGCCACCCGCTTTCTTCTTGCAGGCTAATTATGAATCATGTGGTCTGGTGGTTAAAGCACCAGGCTAGAAAGCAGGAGAAGGAGAGTTCTAGTCCCACGTTAGCCATGAAAGCCAGTTGGGTGACTTTGGGCCAATCACTAGGAGACAGTGAGTTCCAGTCCCACTTTAGGTATGAATGACAGCTGGGAGACTTTGGGCCAATCATCAGCAGAAAGGGAGTTCTAGTCCCACTTTAGGCATACAAACCAAGCTAGATGACTTTGAACCAATCACCAGCAGACCGTGAGTTCTAGTCCTGCCTTAGACACAAAAGCCGGCTGGGTGACTTTGGGCCAATCACCAGGAGATGGTGAGTTCTAGTCCGACCTTAGGCATGAAAGGAGGCTGGGTGACTTTGGGCCAATCACCAGGAGACGGTGAATTCTAGTCCTGCCTTAGGCATGAAAGCCAGCTGGGTGACTTTGGGTCAGTCGCTCTCTCTCTCAGCCCAACCCACCTCACAGGGTTGTTGTGGGGAAAATAGGAGCAGGAGAAAAGTGTGTTGGATAAAGATGGGTATTCTGACCCCCCTCGTCCTACACCAAAGCACGCCGAGACAAAGATACTTCAAGGATTTATTAACACACAGATAAGACCTTGGCAGCAATCCAGCACAGACTAACCTTGGCAGCAATCCAGCCTGTCAAGCTAGCCACAAGAGTTCTCCAGCTCTATACGTTGACTCCTGAAAAGGGCGTGTGCACAATCATTCCTTTTATAGTCTTGAGAGGAGCCTAATTACCACCAGCTGAGTGCAATTATCTCCTGTAACTGTGTAACTGTTCCTTACGCCTATTAGCTCTTTGTTGCTGGGCATCCAGGACCAACTCCCTTGTCTCCTCCCCACTGCTCCAATGCATGACGTCCGGATCACACTCCCTTGTCTCCTCCCCACTGGTCCAAGGCTCAGGTGCCTCCTGGTGGCCAACCAGCCTCTCTGCGCCCTGCTCGGAGTGAGAACCCTGTCCAGGGTCCTTCACATCCTCCAGAACCGACTCATAGGGCCCCTCGCTGTCGGAGTCTGGTGGCATCTCCAACGGCTCCTGCTGGGCCACAACAACGGGGTACAGATAAATAAATAAAAACAACACCCTGCAAAGGATTTCCTACAATTACAAAATGGTTGCAATAGGAACAAATAAGTAATACCAATAGATGATGGGATTTTTTGGGGGTACTTTTCCTCCTTGCCTTTTAATTTTAGAGAGAGGATTTGAAGTCTTTATGCTTTTGTTTTTAAAGCTTTGACAAATGCCTGTCAGCGCTTAACTTCCGTTTTTATGCGTTTCCCATTTCGAGTGGCAGAAAAATAACTTCCCAACGCTTGGCAGATATGGGAAGGACAGTATCCGGGGATCAGATCGAAAGGACCCAGGGTCACAGGTTATTAATTTTTGACCTGGAAAGTCTGCTTTGAAAACATTGCTTCACCATTAATGTTGCCGAACGGGAGAAAGTCTTTGGTTTCATCGACTTTCAGGTCTCGGCCATTGACACTTCGAGTGGCAACTCAAATGGCAGGAAATGATTACTCGCAAACCTAAATCCATTATTAGCGGTGTAAAAAGAAACAGCAACGCCCGGCGATTCTAAGGTGAGGGAAGGTTGTGGCACTTCTTCATCTTTTTAGCACTTTCCTAAAGTGCTTCCTCTGCAGGCTTCATGAAAACCCCCCCGGGGAGATGAAAAATATTAAAAAAAACAAGTTCTTTTTTTTTTTGACGTGGCCTTTCATGGCAGATGAAATGTGCATCTTTTTTTTTAAACATCAACGAGGATCGTTTTCAGCCCTAAGTCCGAGTTCTGTAAAATAAGACTGAAAAAAGTCTGCAGAGATTTTCCATCCTCCAAGTCGTGGCTGTCTCAAAGGTGCTTTTTCAAGAGGCAACTGGATTTTCTGGATTTTCTTTTGAAGACGTTTCGTTTCTCACCTGAGAAGCTTCTTCAGCTCTGACTGGATGGTGGGGGAATGGAAGGATTGATACTCCTTGCAGACAGCTGGTCATTTGCATCCTTTCAGAGGGTCCTTGAAGCCCTTGGAAGGTTTATCTGTGTCTTCAGGGTCACCTGAGTGGTGCAAATAATTCCTGTAGTCTGCAATTTTTCTTCTGGAAATCCATTCCTATCCCCACACCATTCCAAGGGTGTCCATCCCAAATTGTATAGCTAAAAGTCTGTAGAGATTCCAAGTTATCCAAGTCAGGGTTGTCTCAAAGATGCTTTTTTCAAGAGGCAACTGGACTTTCTGGTTTTTCTTTGAAGATGTTTCCCTTCTCATCCAAGAAGCTTCTTCAGCTCTGACCGGATGGTGAGGAATGGAAGGATTGATACTCCTTGCAGACAGCTGGTCATTTGCATCCTTTCAGAGGGTCCTTGAAGGCCTTGGAAGGTTTATCTGTGTCTTCAGGGTCACCTGAGTGGTGCAAATAATTCCTGTAGTCTGCAATTTTTCTTCTGGAAATCCATTCCTATCCCCACACCATTCCAAGGGTGTCCATCCCAAATTGTATAGCTGAAAGTCTGTAGAGATTCCCAGTTATCCAAGTCAGGGTTGTCTCAAAGGTGCTTTTTTCAAGAGACAACTGGACTTTCTGGTTTTTCTTTGAAGATGTTTCTCTTCTCATCCAAGAAGCTTCTTCAGCTCTGACCGGATGGTGAGGAATGGAAGGATTGATACTCCTTGCAGAGAGCTGGTCATTTGCATCCTTTCGGAGGGTCCTTGAAGCCCTTGGAGGTTTATCTCTGTCCTCGGGGTCACCTGAGTGATGCAAATGGTTCCTGTAGTCTGCAATTTTTCCTCTGTAAATTCATTCTACTCCCACACCATTCACAGGGTGTTCATCCCAAATTGTATAGCTAAAAGTCTGTAGAGATTCTCAGTCATCCAGGTCATGGTTGTCCCCAAAGGTGCTTTTTTCAGGAGGCAACTGGACTTTCTTGCTTTTTCTTCTGAAGATGTTTCGCTTCTCACCTAAGAAGCTTCTTCCGCTCTGACCGGATGGTGAGGAATGGAAGGATTTAGATTCCTTGCAGACAGCTGGTCCTTTGCATCCTTTTAGAGGGTCACTTGAAGGATATGGCTGTGGCGAGTTATCCCATTCCAAACGAGAAAGATGTGAAATGGAAGCTGGATTTGCTTAATGCTTGTGATACAAATGATCGTAAAACTGAGTCTGGACACATAACATGACGGAAATTCTAATCCCAGTTCTGGTTGTAAATTGAAGATTGCCTGGTGGTGCAGTGCAGAGGTGGGTTCCTACCAGTTCGCACATATTCGGTAGAACCGGTTCGTCAAATCTATCGAACCGATTAGAAGAGGTGGTGGCCTTTCAGCTCCAGCGGTCCTTGGAGGAAGCAAACTATCTCGACCCCTTCCAGTCAGGCTTCAGACCCGGTTACAGCACAGAAACCGCTTTGGTCGCATTGACCGATGATCTCTGGAGAGCCAGAGATGGAGGATTTTCCTCCATCCTGGTTCTCCTTGACCTCTCAGCGGCTTTCGATACCATCGACCATGGTATCCTTCTGCGACGACTGCGGGAGGTGGGAGTGGGAGGCACCGTGCTGCGGTGGTTCTCTTCCTACCTCTCGGACAGGTCGCAGTCGGTGTTAGTGGGGGGGCAGAGATCGTCCCCTAGGCCCCTAACATATGGGGTGCCTCAGGGCTCGGTCTTATCCCCCCTACTATTTAACATCTACATGAAACCGCTAGGAGAGATCATCCGCAGGCACGGGATCAGATACCATCAATATGCGGACGATACTCAACTGTATCTGTCCGCCCCGTGCCAACTCAATGAAGCGGCAGACGTGATGAGCCGAGGCCTGGAGGCTGTTATGGACTGGATGAGGGTTAACAAGCTTGTGCTCAACCCAGAAAAGACCGAGTGGCTGTTGTGTTTCCCTCCCAAAGATTCCACCAATATTCCATCTCTCAGGCTGGGGGGTCAAATTATATACCCCTCAGAGAGGGTTCGCAACTTGGGAGTCCTCCTGGATCCACAGCTATCGTTTGACCACCACCTGACGGCTGTGGCTAGGGGGGCATTCGCCCAGGTTCGCCTGGTGCGCCAGTTGCGACCCTACCTGAATCGGGAGGCACTCACAACAGTCACTCGGGCCCTTGTGACCTCTAGGCTGGAATACTGCAATGTGCTCTACATGGGGCTGCCCTTGAAGAGCATCCGGCGTCTTCAGCTGGTACAGAACGCGGCCGCGCGAGTGATTGTGGGTGCACCGCGGTTCACCCACATAACACCTGTCATCCGCGAGCTGCGCTGGCTACCTGTCGATTTCCGGATGCGCTTCAAGGTGCTATTAGTCACCCATAAAGCCCTGCATGGTAGTGGATCTGGATACTTGAGAGACCGCCTTCTGCCAATCACCTCCCTGCGACCAATTAGATCACACAGATTAGGCCTCCTCCGTATTCCATCGGCCAGCCAGTGTCGGCTGGCAACTACAAGGAGGAGGGCCTTCTCAGTAGTAGCCCCGACCCTTTGGAACGAACTCCCCGTGGAGATTCGCACCCTCACCACCGTCCAGGCCTTCCGCACAGCCTTGAAGAACTGGCTAGCCCGTCAGGCCTGGGGACAAGGATAGTGCCCCTCCCGAATGATGAATGTATGTTGCTTATTGTTTTTATTATATGTGTCTATGTTACTGTTTGCATTTCCCCTTCCCTGATTTTATGTGAGCCGCCCTGAGTCCCCTCAGGGAAAAGGGCGGCCTACAAATGTCAATAAAAAAAAAAATCACAAAGAGGTTCCACCAGTGGACCCGGAAAGCAGGCCACTCCTACAGAAGAGGTCCCAAAAATTTTTTAAACCCACCACTGGTCCTTGGATATGATTATTCTACACTATCATGCTCCTATTTATAAAACTCAGTGCCTCTGTGAAAGGTAAGGATGACTACTGCGTTTGTGGTGCAATCAGAACATTGCGTGTGTTGAAGTTGTTTTAACGCAAACCAAAGATGCCTTTTGAAAAACAAGTTGACATCCTATTCTTATGCATGCCAGTGCTGTATGTGAGGTAATTTAAGGTGGTTCTGACAAGTGTCGTCGGCATCTTCATATCCGGTCCCATGGGCGGCAAGCCACTCCCATCCGGTCACATGGGCGGCAAGCCACTCCCACAAAGGAGGTCACACCCACAGAGTAGGTTCGAACAATTTTTGAAACCCACCACTGGTGCAGTGCTTAGAATGCACCGTATTGCGGGCAAACTCAGCCTTGGAGTTTCAATCCTGATGGGACTCGAGGTGGATTGCTAAATCCAATACGCAAATAAAGTTTACATTGTAAGCCGGAGAATCCCCTAAAGCCTAAAATGCTATTGCTATGCTAGTAAGTTTGAGAAATTTAATAAGATTTCCCCCCCCCCCCCGGTTTTCTTTCAATTTCAATGTTTAAAATGCTGTCGAATCCTTGAAGTCCGGAATGAGAGCCGTCTTTCCCGTAGAAGAAGAAAGCTTCTATTTTTGAGCATCCTCAAAGCTTTCTGGCCTGAACTGATACCGCATTGCAGTTTAGAACTTCAGAAAAAAGTGGAAAAAGAAGAAAAAAAGACACATTAAGTGCAATCCCTCCCCTCCATTCAATTGTTTCCAAGATTACATTTGGATCATTTGGCAAAATGCATGTGCATTATAGAAAATGCACATAAGAACGCACCACTTCCAGAAAGAAAAGTAATGTGTGGGTTTGAACAGCCATGTAAGCCGAGACTGAACCACAAACAAATGAATTCGTACTGTGTCCATAGATACAAGCAGGGGCGGGATTCAGCCGGTTCGCACTAGTTCAGGCAAACGGGATGTTAATCCCGGACTGGCTGACCCTGCCCACCTCTCCCCTCCCCTCCCAAAAGTCTCCACATGGCCCGGGATGTGAAATAGGTTCAGAGCCTGTGCGGAGGCTCCGGGAGGGTGAAAAACAGGCCTCCGGGAACTCTTAAAACAGGCCTGTTTCCATCCTCCGAAGGGCCCCTGGAGCCTGGGGAAGGCCATTTTCGCCCTCCTGGAGGTTCGGGGAAAGCCTCTAGAGCCTGGGGAGGGCGACAAATGGACCTACTGGAAGTACCGGAAATCCAAAAATGGGCCCCTTTCCGGCCTCCAGAGGGTCTCCGGAGTCCAGGGATGGCTGTTTTTACCCTCCTAGAGCAGTGGTTCCCAAACTTGGCAACTTTAAGACTTGTGGACTTCAACTCCCAGAGTTCTCCAGCCAGAAGAGCTAGCTGGAGAATTCTGGGAGTTGAAGTCCACAAGTCTTAAAGTTGCCAAGTTTGGGAACCACTATCCTAGAGGCTTGGGGAAACCCTCCGGAGCTTGAGGAGGGTGAAAACGCACCTCTGGTGTGGTTCAAGAGGTTGAGTAGGCCATGCCCACCATGGCCAACTAGCAACCAGGCAGAGAACCCGTTGCTGAAATTTTTCAATCCCACCCAGTGGTGGGTTCCGGATTCCGAGGTAGCAGCCGAGGTGGCACAGTGGTTAAATGCAGCACTGCAGGCTACTTCAGCTGACTGCCATTCTGCAGTTCGGCTGTTCAAATCTCACCGGCTCAGGGTTGACTCAGCCTTCCATCCTTCCGAGGTGGGTAAAATGAGGACCCGGATTGTTGTTGGGGGCAATATGCTGACTCTGTAAACTGCTTAGAGAGGGCTGAAAGCCCTATAAAGCGGTATATAAGTCCAACTGCTATTGCTATTGCTATTTCGTTGCAACCAGTACACTGCGACGGGACCAGGCATCCACCTCGGACACGCGCGCTGCGCAAGCGTGTGCATGCCAATGCCCTGCGATGCCCCAGATACTTGGCGGAGGTTGTGCAGGCACTGTACATTGTGCGCATGTGCGCAATTGGCCCGTTTCCCTCAAAAAACAGTAAGGAACGCAGGCAGGTGGGTGGGCCCAACGAGCCACCATTCCAGTACAGTGGCCACTGCTCCCAACTGCCACCGGTACCCCCGTACCAGGCTGCACTGGCCGAAACCCACCACTGATCCCACCTCTGGATACAAGGCAGGTTTAGAGTTCAATTAGACCAGTGTTTCCTCAACCATTTAAGAGAGGTGCACTTCAACTCTCAGAATTCCCTGGCCAGCAGAATTTTGGGAGTTGAAGTCCGCTCCTGTTAAAGGGGCCAAGGTTGTGAAAACGTTGGATTAGATTTTAATTGAACGACGTCTTGCATTTCCAAAAACCTCTGGTAAGTTCATTGCCTGTAAACTATATAAATCTTTGGCGCAGATACCACTGGTGAAAAGAGAGGAACCATCAATTAATTGAATGTCACTTCAACTCTCTGGGCAATTTATGGTTCGACATAGAATTTAGAAAGTGCATTTAAATGTCTACATGGGGTATGACAACCGATTCTTAGACGTGGGAGCAGGAGGAAGAATTAAAATAGCCAGAAAAAGAGAACCAACCTGTGTGACTCAAAAATATGTTCAAGCGATTATGTTTTCTTCTAGCAACTGTTGCTGTGATTATGAATAGCCCAAAACTCATAAACTTGAATCTTTGTTGAAGATTAGCTTTCTATAGCAACATTGTCACCCCAGGGAAGAATTCGCTGTCTAATGAAGTTAAGCTACGCTTAAGAAATTAAGAAGAGGTGAGGTTTTGTAGTATGTTAGGTCAAAAAAGTAAGTAGGCCAAGCCGAGATGAAACCTCGATTGATTTAAATGTAACTTAATTAAATTAATATGATTTACTCTCCATCTCTTTCCCTCCCCCTGTGTTAAGAATTAACAATTTGAATGGCAGATGTTGCAAAAATCGAATTTAAAGATGTTCAACCGTTGTGATTTCTAAATCCTCTCTTTCTTTCTCTGTCTCTCTGCCTCTCTGCCTGCATGCCTGCCTGTGTCTCTGTCTGTGTCTCTCTCTTTCTGTCTGTCTGTCACTCCCTCCCTCCCTCCCTCCCTCCCTTCTGATTAAATATTCCAGTCCTATAGAATGTAAAACTTCCACACAATTGGAACCAGAAGAATCTTAGTAAAATGTTATTGATGGATGAAAATATTTGTAGCTCAAGGCTGAACTGTGGGGTCCTTGGTTCTTGCAGACATTTCATTACCAAACTAGGTAACATTATCAGTGCTAGAAGGTATATAGATACAATAGAGTCCCTTACGCCACCAGGCTTGAAATTTTGGGCTTAGACAACCTTGAACTACGCCGCTTATGGTCTTACCTAAGCATAGTACACAAAATTGTCTGCTACAGCGTCCTACCTGTCAACGACTATTTCAAATGCAATAATAAACGGGCAAACAATGGATACAAACCAGTGGTGGGATTCAAATAATCTAACAACTGGTTCTCTGCCCTAATGGCCAGCTGGGTAGGCGGGGCTCAGTGGTCACGTGATTGGGTGGGTGTGGCCAACTCAACATCACTCCCGTCAATGGGCGCTTCGCCTTAGCTCTTACAATGTAATCAGGGTTAACCGGAGAGGCAGTTTCTGTAAGCAGGTCAACAAAGATGAGGCTAGAAACAACACCAGAATGTTTCCTTCCTGCCTTCCTTACAGGATTAGCCCTGTAAAGTGGGGAAAAACAAAAGGAGATTTCTTCCAACAACTGGTTCTCTGAACTGCTTAGAAAGTTACCAACCGGTTCTCCCGAATAGGTGCGAACCGGCTGAATCCCACCACTATACAAACTCAAGGTAAACCGCTCCAAACTTGATTGCAGAAAATACGATTTCAGCAACAGAGTGGTCAGCACCTGGAATGCGCTACTGGACTCTGTTGTCCCATCCTCAAACCCTCACAGCTTCAACCTTAAACTGTCTTCCGTCGATCTCACCCCATTCCTAAGAGGTCCTTAAAGGGGGCGTGCATAGGTGCACCAGTGTGCCTTCCATACCTGTCCTACTGTCCCCATTTATTTGTACTCATTTCCTTTGTTCGTGTCCATGTTTATACTTGTTATCTCGTACATGTTTGACAAACTAACTAATTCAAAACAAATAAACATTTTAGCGGTTCTAACATTTTTTATTTTTATTTAACATTTAACATTTGAGCTGAAAGGGTTTAGCCCATGTTACCTACATGGTGTTCCTTTTTGTATCTGCGTTTGCAAAAATCCTTGAATCCTGGTCCAAAAAAGGGTTGATTGATTATAATAAAACCCGGTCAACACACTCCTGAAAGTCCCTTCTCCATTTGCCAAATTGTGCACTTTCATTTTCAGTCATACTGTAAAAAAAAAACATTCAGCATCGGTACCGAGAGCAATTAATAGCCAAGTGCTAAACTGGTATATGGAAGCCAGATCAGCCACAAGTTACTGTCTTGGGATGGAGTATGTGAGAATTAAGCACATTCTGCATTTTCTACCTCTGAAACAGTGGTGGGTTTCAAAAATTGTTTGAACCTACTCTGTGGGTGTGGCCTCCTTTGTGAGAGTGGCTTGCCGCCCATGTGACTGGATGGGAGTGTCTTGCTGCCCATGTGGCCGGATATGAAGATGCCGACGACACTTGTCAGAACCACCTTAAATTACCTCACACACAGCACTGGCATGCATAAGAATAGGATGTAAACTTGTTTTTTAAAAGGCATCTTTGGTTTGCGTTAAAACAACTTCAACACACTCAACGTTCTGATTGCACCACAAACGCAGTAGTCATCCTTACCTTTCACAGAGGCACTGGGTTTTACAAAAATGAGCATGATAGTGTAGAATAATCATATCCAAGGACCAGTGGTGGGTTTCAAAAATTTTTGGAACCTCTTCTGTAGGTGTGGCCTGCTTTCCGGGTCCACTGGTGGAACCTCTTCTAGCTGGTTTGGTAGATTTGATGAACTGGTTCTACCGAATAGGTGCGAACTGGTAGGAACCCACCTCTGCTCTGAAAGTTATTTATGCAAGAGTTTATTTTGGGGGAAGGGGACACGCTATAAATTTCCCTTCCCCCATTGCTTTCTGGCGCCTTCAATTAGCTTTCTGCCTATTTGATGTTGAAATATGTAAATATCTCACCTGCCTCTCGGTCTTCACGCAGTCCAATGGGACGGAGTTTACTTGACACCTTTTTTGGGGGGGCATCTGGCTATTTCCAAGGAAGTGGGATGACCAGAAGGTCAGATCAGAAAGTGCTAAAGAATATTACAGAATATAATAGTATAACAGAGTTGGAAGGGGCCTTGGAGGTCTTCTAGTCCAACCCCCTGCTTAGGCAGGAAACCCTACACCACTTCAGACAGATGGATATCCAACATCTTAAAAACTTCCAGTGTTGGAGCATTCACAACTTCTGGAGGCAAGTTGTTCCACTGATTAAATGTTCTCACTGTCAGGAAATTTCTCCTTAGTGCTAAGTTGCTTCTCTCCTTGATTAGTTTCCACCCATTGCTTCTTGTCCTGCCCTCAGGTGCTTTGGAGAATAGCTTGACTCCCTCTTCTTTGTTGCAGCCTCTGAGATATTGGAAGACTGCTATCATGTCACCCCTAATGGTATGCACAAGAGTGTGCGTAAAAGAATGTCTGAAAGAGTGCATCTGGATTTCAGAAACCAGACACGTAAGAGATTTGTTTATGGGCCAAATGATTGTATCAAATATATTATTTTTTTTGTTTGGAATAGACTGCATCAGAGTCTTCCTTTTTCCCCCCCAGCTGAACTAAAGTCCTGTTCTGCCAATCTACGATGGATAACCCTTTCAAAAATTCATGCTCCCCTAAGGTATAGAGTGGAATATCCAAGCATGTTTGTGAAATTGAGCATGCTGAGATATTCTCCTCTTTGCGTTTTTCCAAGAAAGGCTGAAAGTAAATAACCCAAACCAAGGGAATTTATTCACTTCTGCTGGCTTCTCTTTGGTACCTTTAAGCCTCAATGTTTCTCTCCTGTTGAAAGAAGTGAGAGGGAAGACAATTAAACAGCCAACGTCAGGGGCAAGGAACCAGAAACGATGCGTTGAGTTGATCAGAGCAGTATGTTTATGCTCACCTATAAATAGGAATCTCACCAAGCTAAAGGAACCACTATGTAGAATAGAATAGAATAAAATAGAATAACAGAGTTGGAAGGGACTTTGGGGGTCTTCTAGTCCAACCCCCTGCTTAGGCAGGAAATCCTACATCACTTCAGACAAATGGTTATCCAACATCTTCTTAAAAACGTTCAGTGTTGGGGGATTCACAACTTCTGGAGGTAAATTGTTCCACTGATTAATTGTTCTAACTCTCAGGAAATTTCTCCTTAGTCTTAAGTTGCTTCTCTCCTTGATTAGTTTCCACCCATTGCTTGTTGTCCTGCCCTCAGGTGCTTTGGAGTATAGCTTGACTCCCTCTTCTTTGTGGCAACCCCTGAGATATTGGAAGACTGCTATCATGTCTACCCATGTCCGAGGTGGCGCAGTGGTTAAATGCAGCACTGCAGGCTACTTCAGCTGACTGCAGTTCTGCAGTTCGGCTGTTCAAATCTCACCGGCTCAGGGTTGACATAAAATGAGGACCCGGATTGTTGTTGGGGGCAATATACTGACTCTGTAAACCTAAGGTGACCAGATTTTCAGATTGGTAAAGAGGGACACCATTGACCGGGGGGGGGGGCGCTTGATTAAAAATTTTATATTTTGTCAAACATGACCCCAGGACACTGAAACCATCATAAATACGAATCTGTTGCAAACATCAAAATTTTGATCACGTGACCATGAGGATGCTGCAACGGTCGCTAAGTGTGAAAATGGTCGCTAAGTGTGAAAATGGTGATCAGACACTTTTTTCAATGCCATTGTAACTTTGGTCACTAAATGAACTGTTTGAGACTTGCATTATAATGCCTTATGCCAGCTTACATTTTCAAGAGAGAGAAGCTAAACTCCTTGTTAGAATTGAAATAGAAATGAATAGAGTAGAGTAAAATAGAATAGAATAGTTTATTAGCCAAGTGTGATTGGACACACAAGGAATTTGTCTTTGGTGAATATGCTCTCAGTGTACATAAAGAAAAATAAAATGGTAAGATAGTGGGATCCTTGCTGCACCAAGCCTTCTCTAATCCTCTCACTTTCATCAAAAACAGTAAAAATCACTCATGCTTTTTTATTTCTATTTATTATTTTGCTATGGCCACATATGAATATATATGCACATTCCAAACAGATTTTCTTACTAAACAGCCACCATTCTCATCCATAGGCCACTAAATGCCTCACCAACCTTTTCTGTATTCTTTCATTTCCTTCCATCCATTTATTTATTTAATACAGAGTAGATTAGGCTGTCAGCCTTAGTCATTCTTCTAACATGACAACAATGCTTACCAACAAGGACGGTATTGGCACATTTTAGCTAATGCAACCTAAACATAACCAAAGCCTATTTCACTTCAAGTATGCTAACTTTATTCTATGCCTTCCCACGCATTACATGGCTTGAACGTTCGCGGATCGCCACCAAATTGCACAGGTGGTTGTTCTACCAGATGGACATTCTTACTTTTTCTCGAAAACGGGAGAGAGGCTGCCTTTCCTAGTCTAGCCCCGTAACAACAACCCTACGAGGTAGGCTGGGTTTTTTAAAAAAGCGAGTGTCAGGGAATTCTGCAACTGCATCACCTCTTCGCTGCTCTCGCTTCCCAGGGAGCTCCCTTTCCTCTCACCAAGCAGCCCGTTCTCGGAACAAAACGGAGAGGCTCAGAGGCGGATACGCCTGGCAGTCGATGGGGACGGTGCTGAGAGGGGCGTGCGCTGGGAAAGGGAGCTTGCGCGGTCTGCCTCTGAGCCTCTCCGCGCAGTCACCCCCTTCCCCGTCATGCCCCCCACCCCAAAAACAAACCACCAGCGCTCCTCCCGCTCCCCCACTCCCCAGGCCTGCAGCGCCTTTTCTTCCCGTTCTGCTCCGAGCCACCGTCACGGACCTCTTTTGGCTCCGCTCTAGGCACGGGCCGCCGCGCCGCCGTCCTCCCCTCCATCATTCCCCCTCCTCCCAGAGCACCACCGGAAACATGCCAACCTCAATACGGATGCAAAGGCATCACATCGCCGCTACCCATGTTCACGAGGCGCCGGGCATTGCAGGGCACAGAGGAAGCCAGCAGACAGAGGGGAGACTTGGGGAGGGGGGAAGGAAGAGATCCCGTCCAGGGTGAAAAGAGGGAAAAGCGGAGAGCCTACCCTGGATGGGATCTTTTCCTCCCTCTCCCCTCCCCCCCCGGTCTCCCGTCTGTCTGCTGGATTCCTCTGCGCCCTGCGATGCCCATCTGGGTTGGCTTCCTTGGACACTCAGCCTCCACCCCCACCCCCACCTTCCCTCCGACCAACTGTCAGTTTATTCTTTCTCCACGTGAAAGCCCTTTAGTCAGTGGAGTGTGTGCTGGGGGGAATCTCTCTTCTCCTCCCTGCACGGACCCCACGGTGCCTGCATCAGAGCTCGGGCGGGATTCAGGTGAAGGAAAGGACTTTTCTTTTGCCGGCATCAGAGCTCGGGCGAGCAAAAGCAAGTACCTTAATCAGTGGACTATGCGCAGGAACGAATATATCCCCTCCTCCCTGCATGCATCCACTGAATAAAGTGCTTCCTCTGGCCCGCCTGATCTCTGCTGCGGGCGAAAGGGAGCTGGGGGGACAGGAGATTCCTCCCTCCATGTGAAAGCTCTTTAGTCAGTGGAGTTCGTGCTGGGAGGAATCTCTCTTCTCCTCCCTGCACGGACCCCACGGACCCCAATTCCACTTATGGCCTCAGGTCTATTTACCAGTTAGAGGGTCTGGAATTGATCGTTGCCAGTTGGGGGGCGTAGAGGAAGCCAGCAGACAGAGGGGAGACTTGGGGAGGGGGGAAGGAAGAGATCCCGTCCAGGGTGAAAAGAGGGAAAAGCGGAGAGCCTACCCTGGATGGGATCTTTTCCTCCCTCTCCCCTCCCCCCCCCGGTCTCCCGTCTGTCTGCTGGATTCCTCTGCGCCCTGCGATGCCTGTCTGGGTTGGCTTCCTTGGACACTCAGCCTCCACCCCCACCCCCACCTTCCCTCCGACCAAGTGTCAGTTTATTCTTTCTGCACGTGAAAGCGCTTTAGTCAGTGGAGTGTGTGCTAGGAGGAATCTCTCTTCTCCTCCCTGCACGGACCCCACGGTGCCTGCATCAGAGCTCGGGCGGGATTCAGGTGAAGGAAAGGACTTTTCTTTTGCTGGCATCAGAGCTCGGGCGAGCAAAAGCAAGTACCTTAATCAGTGGACTATGCGCAGGAACGAATATATCCCCTCCTCCCTGCATGCATCCACTGAATAAAGTGCTTCCTCTGGCCCGCCTGATCTCTGCTGCGGGCGAAAGGGAGCTGGGGGGACAGGAGATTCCTCCCTCCATGTGAAAGCTCTTTAGTCAGTGGAGTTCGTGCTGGGAGGAATCTCTCTTCTCCTCCCTGCACGGACCCCACGGACCCCAATTCCACTTATGGCCTCAGGTCTATTTACCAGTTAGAGGGTCTGGAATTGATCGTTGCCAGTTGGGGGGCGCAGAGGAACCCAGCAGAGAGACGGAGACCGGGGGAGGGGGGAAGGAAGAGATCCCATCCAGGGTAAAAAGAGGGAAAAGCGGAGAGCCTACCCTGGACGGGATCTCTTCCTCCCCCACCCCCCGGTCTCCCGTCTGTCTGCTGAGTTCCTCTGTGCCCTGCGATGCCTGGCGCCTCGTGAACATGGGTGGTGGCGATGTGATGCCTTTGCAGGTGCCTCAGTTGATCGTGGGCGGATCTCAATTGATGAGGAACTCAATAATGGTGGCACATAAAGCTTTTTTCCCCCCTCGGAAACTGAAGCTCGTTTTAAGAAAAAGGGAAGGGCGGGCAGCTTCATGTGAGTGAGTAACTCCGGCGGTGGGAATTGGGAGGCTTTGGGTGGGCAGCGGCGCTTCCCTTGCAAACGGGGATCAGCGCACTCGCTGCCTCCCCCTCCCCTGGGAGGAGCTCTGCAGCGGGACAGACGAATGGAGGGGGAGATCACCCCTTCCTTTTCCGAGCGCCCAAACCCCGTCATCCCTGGCCTGCACCCCTGCGCCCAGGCTCCTTTGGGTTTGGGGCTAATCTGAATGGGTGGAGCAGGGGATCCCCAGGGCGGAGGCCTCCCGGTGCAACGGTCTTCCGCAGCTCCGGAGCTAACCTTCGCCTTCCCGCCCAGGATTGCAAGGCTGGAGGCCTCGGCAGCAGCCACCCCCACCCCCAGCCGGCCAACCCTCGCCCGTACCATGAGTTTACCGGCCAGGTATCCATTGAGCTGGAGGGCAGGCACCGTGGCTTCCTTGCGGCTAGTCTCCCTGCTTTCCCCGGGCTCGGCTCCATTTCCTCCCCACCCATTTTCACTCCCTTGACTGAGGCCTTCGCCCCGCCCAAACCTACCTGCCAGCGGACCCTTGCTACGAACCTCCACAAGGAGAACCGATACACGTGGCCGCCTCTTTTCCCTTCCGCGGCCACTTCCAGCCTGCCTTCTCACATGCTGGTCAAGCGCTACCCGCCCGTCCTTCGCTTTGGGGATCCTTCGCTTGCTCTCTTCGGCGCGCTTTGCATTTTTAGCCCTCACTTCTCATCTCTGCCTCCCCGGCTCAGCTGCGCCCTCGCTTCCCCCACCCGCCAACGATCATCCCAGAGACTGCAAGCAGAGACTAAAGGAAGACCGCATTTCAGTTAGCGCTCCTTCGGAGTCACCGATGCCGGCTTCCCCGCTGCGACTGGCGGGAACGGCAATGAAAGCTCGGGCTTCACTCCTCCGTCTGGGGCTGCGGCTAACAGGGATGGCCAAGCGCTTTCCTCAAAAACCCCGCCTTCCACACACACCCGGCTTCCAAAATCTGGGGAGTTGCGGGGAGGGACGATCTTCTTCCCCTCTCTCAGGTTGCCCGGTTTCCCCCCCCAGTTCCTCTCATGAGTAGCTCGCAAGGGAAGGCCTTCCCTTCCCTTGCTAAAGGCCACCGCCGCCCACCCGAAGCGGCGAAGCCTCCCGATTCCCACCGGCACCGGAGTTACTCACCAGGGCAGTGCAGCAAAAACAAACAGCGGAGGCGAAATGAAATGGAGACTCGTGAGAGTCACAACTTGCGCGGCGTGCTTAAGCGGACTCCAGCCAATCAGTGAGCTGGCTGGGATGGAAAATTTTAAGCACCCTCGTGCGTGCTTAAAGTTTTCCATCCTAGCCAGCTCACTGATTGGCTGGAGTCCAGGCCAATTAAATCAATGAGCGGCAGGCTGGGCTGGCTTAAATTTGTAGGTAGCTAGCATAGAACAGAACGATGAGCCAGCCCAGCAGCTGATGGGCGGGAGCTGCGAGCGCCAAAAAAAGCGTGCCTTTTAAAAAGGCGGGCGGGACGCGGGAAAATGCGTTGGAAGGCGGGTGTGTCCCGCCAAAAGCGGGACGTCTGGTCACCTTAGTAAACCGCTTAGAGAGGGCTGAAAGCCCTATGAAGCGGTATATAAGTCTAACTGCTATTGCTATTGCTATTCTTTTCATTAAACTAGACCTACCCAGTCCCTGCAACCGTTCTTCATATGTTTTAGTCTCCAAACCCCTAATCTTCTTTGTTGCTCTTCTCTGCACTCTTTCCAGAGTCTCCACATCTTTTCTACATCGTAGCGACCAAAACTGAATGCAGGATTCCAAGTGTGACTTTACTAAGGCCTTATAAAGTGGTATTAACCCTTCATGTGATCTTGATTCTATCCCTCTATTTATGCAGCCTAGAACTGTGTTGGCTTTTTTGGCAGCTGCTGCACATGGCTGGCTCATATTGACATAGAGCACATCAATTTTGGCCTTGAGCATCTCTGCAGCAGAGAATGCTGCTCCACTTGGGGGCACATCTGCACACACAACACAAGTTGTCAGCTGCCCATTTTTGCTTTCTAGCAACTGCCATAAACTAAGGTGGGGGCATTTGGGTGTGGAAGAGTGCTGAAGGCCTGAAAGACTGCTGTGGGAAACTGGGGAGGGTGGACACTAACAGGAACCGGAGGTGCCAAACCAAGCCATCTTCTTTCCTTCTAGAATGCTGGCCCTGGGAAAGGAATTTACACTGGTGCTCAAGGCACCAGGTTCCCAAAACATCGGGACAAGATTTGATTGGACTGCTCTCCTAGAGGGGGAGGGAGAGGTTGGGACATTAAGGATTGCTTTTAATATGTGCTTTTCAGGTGGTTTCTCTCCAGAGCTTGCCTCACTATGCTGCACTCAGCATCTCTAGTAAAAGTATCTTTATCTAAACCTGTGGAGTCAAGGGTCTTTCTTTCCTAGGAAGTAAGCTATGGCCAGACTGACACCACTGCCGTCAATGAAGCTGTATGCTTAGTGACAGGATGTTGAGAAAATATCTCCTCTTGCAATAGGAAGAGGAGGAAGAGGAGGAGGAAGAAGAGGAAAGAAGAATGAAAAGGAGGAGCAGCTACATAGTTACCCAATAAATACTGCAATGTTTTAGGGAAGAATTCCCTTCAGCTGCTTCCTCCACACAAGGGATTCAAAGCTAGCAAGCCATTTCATTCCTTCCCTCCACTCAGCTACAGATTCTAGCACAGCGAAGTGGACCTGGACCAGAAACATGGGAAGGGATCAGTGGTGGGTTTCAAAAAAATTTCAAACCTACTCTGTGGGTGTGGCCTTCTTTGTGGGAGTGGCTTGCCAGCCATGTGACCTGGTGGGAGTGGCTTGCTGGCCATGTGACCTGGTGGGAGTGGCTTGCCAGCCATGTGTTTTCTCTCTCTCTCTCTCTCTCTTTCCTTCCTTTTGTCTCTCTGTCCCTTTTTCCTTTTTTTCTTTCATCTCTCTCTCACTTTTTCTTTCTTTTTTCTTTCTTTCTTTCTTTCTTTCTTTCTTTCTTTCTTTCTTTCTTTCTTCCTTCCTTCCTTCCTTCCTTTCTTTCTCTTTCTCTCTGTGTGTGAGTCTCTCTCTCTCTCTCTGTGTGTGTGTGTGTGTATGTGTCAGTGGTGGGTTTCAAAATTTTTTGGAACCTCTTCCGTAGGTGTGGCCTGCTTTCTGGTGGAACCTCTTCTAACCGGTTCGGTAGATTTGACAAACCGGTTCTACCGAACTAGCGCGCACTGGTAGGAACCCACCTCTGGAAGGGATCTGAGATATCTGGAGATATATTGGTTCTAAACCGATAATAGTTGAGTTACTAGAATTCTTGCAACCACATCCCATTCGTTCTAATAAATCTTGCTAAAGAAAATCTCTGAGAATTGATCTCAGAAAAGAATGGCTTTCGGTTTTAGAGTCTAGCATAGATTGGGCACTTTTTTTTTCATCTGGAACTGCACTTTTATTTTTTATTTTTTTATTTCCAAGCCTTGAAGGCTTACACCAAAGAGGAGATGAAATTTTTGGCCTCTTCTTCTAATTTGGGGCGTTGATATTCAGATCAACATGCTTATTGTAAGCTTGAATCTTCATAAAAGGAAGATTTTAAAAAAAGGGTGAGCAAAACTGGCAGTTTTCCTGCTAAATTTTGGCAATGGGATTCTTGGGGGTTGTGAAAGAAGAAAAAAAAGTTGGATGTTGTTTTTTTGATAATTTAGATGTGACAAAATATACAGTATGTTGGAGGATCATTTCTACCGATGAGTCAATATTGCTGTGGCATAAATAGAAGATATGCATGATTATTCCCCTGAATCACAAATCTAAACAAATTTACTTCTCTGGAGCGATTGATGTTGCTGGCAATATATTGGTCAACAAACAATTAAATATCACATATGTGTTTTTCCTTCTTTCTTCTCTAGCCGTGATTGACTAGCACAAACAATCAAATTATCGCAGCTGCAACATTCCATTGTTTTTAAAACAAATAATCAATCCATTGAGTTATTGAGTCAGGTAGAGGGGATGTATTAATCACCTCCAAGCTTAACACAGAATTTTACTTTGGTCGACCAATTGCTTCCTTAACACATCTAGAGTTATTTATTTAAAAAAAAATATTTTTAGGTTTTATTTTTTTTTAAATTAAAAGTTCTTTTAACTATTGTAGGAAGTTATCACCCATCCCTCTCCCAGAAAAATGAAATATTCTAGGAAATATTGAAAAGGCAGAATATTTCTCTGGATGTGAAAAGGAAGAAACATGTTTTAAAAGACAGAATAGCTGCCTGTAGCTTCCTGCCCATCTCCACTTTGTCAATGGACCATTAAGAAGGCTAAGCCAAGCCTATGCTTAAGATCAGAAATGATTTAAATTGTTTAAAGTTAGTTCAGCAAGAAGAAGGTAAGGTCAATGTAGAATGTTATTAATTTCTTTGTTTCTTTTTTCTCAATAGATTTTAGACTGTGTTTGTTAAAAATCCATACCGTGTATGGGTTCTGGGAAGTCGGGGGGGTGGGGAAGGAGGAGGGGGGTTGGGGTGGTGGTGGAGGGAGGGGCATACAAAAAATTGTACTTCGATGTTTTACTGATTGAGGAATGATGAAATGTTTGTTTTAAAAGAAATAAAACTTTTGAACCAGAAAAAAGAAAGAAAATAGAAAAAACAACAACAAAAAAGAAGGCTAAGCTAAGCTCCCTTTACACAATAAAGACTTCTCCCCTTCAGCTTCAGGGGATGGGATTAAAGCAAGATAATATTGGCACTTTACCCAACTCACCACATGGCATCTGAGAACTCAACCAAACCTGGATTCAAAACGCAGCCTAGAGAGTTGCCCCTGCATGGCCCTATGGGAGTCTGACAATCAATCAGAATACATTTCTTACACAGGAACAGGAAACAGAGAGGTGGGACTGAACAGGTTATAAAAAGCCTAGCAAGCCCCTCCCTCAGCCCTTCTCTTCTTCTCCACCAACATTGAAGCATGTGATCACCTTTTCTGTTCAGGGCTCAAGCCATGTGGTCCTGTCCACCAATAAACCATCTTTCCAAGCAGCCGCCATGTCTCCAGTGTCTTTTTCCCCACTTGGAGCCGAACCCAGAAGGACATTTCTTTCATCACTATCTATGCCAGAGGTGTCAAACTCAAGGCCATGGGCCAGATGCAGCTCATGGGGTGCTTAGATCAGGCCTCCGGGGCCACCTGGAAACCACAAAGGACTGGCCCATGGTGCCTCTGCCAGTGAAAACAGAGCTCATGTGTGTGTGTGCTTCGCTGGAAGAGGGCTGCAGGAGGCCGCTGCAGCTGAAAACAGGACGTGGGAAGGGCTGCACACAGCCTCCATTTCCGGGCTCCGTTTCCTCTAGCAGAAGGCTAGCGAAACAAACTAAAAGCAAAGCAAAAGGAGAAATGTTTCCCCTTCTGCATTTGAGCATGCAAGAAGGGGCAAGGAAAAGGGGAAAGAGGGAAGATAAAGAAAAAGACGAGAAGATGGGAAGAGAGCAAGGAAGGAAAAAAGAAGGGAAGAGGGGAAGGAAGAAGAAAGGAGAATGAAGAGGGAAAGAAAAAGAAGAATAGAGCAAGGAAGGGAGAAGAAGGAAAGAGGGGAAGAAAGAAAGGAGGAGAATGAAGAGGGAAAGAAAAAGAAGAAGAGAGCAAGGAAGGAAAAAGAAGGAAAGAGGGGAAGAAAGAAAGGAGGAGAATGAAGAGAGAAAGAAAAAGAAGAAGAAAGCAAGGAAGGAAAAAGAAGGAAAGAGGGGAAGAAAGAAAGGAGGAGAAAGAAGAGGGAAAGAAAGAGAAGAAGAGAGCAAGAAAGGAAAAAGAAGGAAAGAGGGGAAGAAAGAAAGGAGGAGAAAGAAGAGAGAAAGAAAAAGAAGAAGAGAGCAAGGAAGGGGAAAAAGGGAAAAGAAGGAAAGAGGGAAGGAAGAAAAAAGGAGAAGGAAGAGGGAAAGAAAGAGAAGAAGAGAGCAAGAAAGGAAAAAGAAGGAAAGAGGGGAAGGAAGAAAAAAGGAGAAGGAAGAGGGAAAGAAAGAGAAGAAAAGGAAGGCAAGTAGGAAGTAATGAAGGAGGATCTCAGAGAAATCCTGCCTTAGCTCTTGGCCATCACAGGTGTCCGTGGTACGAGTCCTGTGTTGCGCCCATCATAGCCACACCCATCCCTGGCCATGCCCACTGCTGGTCCTCTGAGGTCAAAGGCCACCCTGATGCAGCCCTCAATGAAATAGAGTTTGACACCCTGATCTTTGCCAAGAAACAACAGTGGAAGGCGATCATTTCCTGTGAATTTCCAGGATGTTCTTGGCCTTTGCACAATCTTCATCTATAATGCAATTGTTCTTCCTCCATGTCCTTTCTTAGAGCCTAAATCTGTTTTCTGTCTTAATTCCCCCCCCCAATGTTTTTTGTGAGTTTGAGAAATGGGGATGAATGTGGCTAACTCTTATTTTCTTCCACGGAAACCAAATCCTTCCCATGATGTATTTGTACACAGCCCAGTTTATCTGCTCTGCAGTCAGATTCCTAAATGCCTGAATCGTAACTTCTGATATTTTCTTGGAGGGTTGAACTGATTTAAAACGGGAGGCAGGGCACAACGGTCTTGTTGGGTTGCTGTGTTTCCTAATTTGCCTCTTGCGTTATATCGAAAGAAAAACGTCCTATTTCCTATGCTTCCGCTTTTTATAACCCCCCCACAGCCACAGATATGAAGCAGAGTAATCATTTTTTGCATATGATTTTGCTGAAATTACAGCCCATGTTCCCTTACTCAATGGGAACAGCTGCCATCTCCTAAAAAAAGAAAGAAAGAAAGAAACGAAAAGAAAAAGAAGGTAGGATAAGGAAGGAAAGGAAAGAAAGAAAGGAAGAAAGGAAGAAAGAAAGAAGCTGAGGACAGGAATTTTGCTTGTCACAAAACAGCATCCGTATTAGCATTGTAATGTTTTAATTCCTTCCTCTATACCTCATTTGTGCCCTTGAAAAGCTAGATTTGCATGTGAATGGGAAAAGCTAAATTATATTTCTAAGTTCTGTGTGACGGAAACGGCATTTTTAAGAGGCCACCTCTTTTCGCTTCTCTCCTCTTCTTTTAAGGCGAAATGTTCAATTATCCGCTGAACTGTCTCGCGATCTGAAATTCTAAGCTAGTCTAAATATTTTATAAAGTTCTGTGAATGGAAAGGAGGGAGGGGGGGGGAGAAGAGAAATACCCTCCTTTCCTTCATGCCTTCACATGGCACGCGTGTGAATAGATGGTGTGAATAGATTCTTCTTTTTTTGTTGTTTATTGGTTCCCTCCCGAATGTGCTTTCCTCTTGGTTATATTTTTGACATTCCCTGTTGCTTGTGGCACTGATGTGTTTATGCCTTCCCTTCCAATTATAAGAGATGCTCTGTCACCTCCTTTCTCAGTACTGGGGCATTCTTTCCTGAGCTAAATGCCATAACAATCAATTCGATTTAATGTCATATTTCTAACTAAGAGATGGGAATGGTCAATTCATTTATTAATTCAGAAAAAAACTCCACCTCTAAATAAATAAATAAATAAATGATGATGATGATAATACTAACATAATAATAATCTCTCTTCTTCTCCCCCTCCCCTCCTCCCCTCCCCTCCCCTCCTCTTCTCCTCCTCCCCTTCCCCTCCCCTCCTCCCCTCCCCTCCTCTTCTTCTCCTCCTCCCCTTCCCCTCTCCCTCCTCCTCTTCCTCTTCTTCTTCCTTCTCCTCCTCCCCCTCCCCTCCTCCTCTTTCCCTTCCTTCTCCTCCTCCCCCTTCCCTCCTCCTCTTCTTCTTCTCCTCCTCCTCCTCTTCTCCCCCTTCCCTTTCCCCCTCCCCCTCCCCCTTTCCCTCCCCTCCCCTCTCCTCCTCCTCCTCTTCTTCTTCTCCCCTCCCCCTCCTCCTCTTCTTCTCTCCTCCTCTTCTTCTTCTCCCCTCCCCCTCCTCCTCTTCTTCTCTCCTCCTCTTCTCCTCCTCCTCTTCCTTCTCCTCCTCCCCTTCCCTCCTCCTCTTCTCCTCCTCCTCCTCTTTCTCCGCCTCCTCCTCCTCTTCTCCTCCTCCTTCTTCCCTCCCCCTCCCCTTCTTCTTCTTCCTCCTCCTCCTCTTCCTCTTCTTCTTCCTTCTCCTCCTCCCCCTTCCCTCCTCCTCTTCTCCCCCTCCTCTTCCTCTTCCTCTTCCTCTTCTCCCTCTCCCCCTCTTCCTCTTCCTTCTCCTCCTCCCCTTCCCTCCTCCTCTCTTCCTCCTCCTCCTCCTCTTCTCCTCCTCCTTCTTCCCTCCCCTTCCCCCTCCCCTCCTCCTCCTTCCTCCTCCTCCTCCTCCTCTTCTTCCTCTTCTTCTTCCTCCTTCCCCTCCCCTCCTCCTCCCCCTTCCCCCAATTGAGGAATTGTAAATCTGCAATCATTGAAATGTGATCCCGAGCATACATGAAATGAAGGCAAAATGATTGGGATGGGAAGCCACCTTTTACTCATTGCCAAAAGGGTTTGAGTGGGGAAAGAAGAGTCACTGGGTAAACAAGCAGCTTTTAAGCCGCAAATAATACCCAAAGATGAAGATGCTCTGCCGATGAACCAGGCATCCTATGTGCTTGTCAAGTGAGCGATTATCTATTTAACAAACACTGAAGTAACAGCCTGATTTCTTCCCCACTTGCTTAAATGGCTGCTTCTGCATTTTAGCCAGAATGGCACTTTAGATTTATGGGAAGGATTTGGAAAACAAAAGAAAACAATTCAGCAGGGCTTTATTTAGTACAAGGCTGGAGAAGAGAAGAGATTATTTCAACCACTCTAGGTGGCAACTAGAATTTTTGTCAAGGTTCACTCTACCCTCACTTTATACCAAACAGAATCAAGATGGGGTTATTTTGAGTTTCTTCCTCATGCTTGTTTCCAACCTGGGACTGTTTAATCCAGGGGTGTCAAACTCACCTTGTCACAATGGCATCATATGATGTAGCATGACTTTCCCCATCTTCACTAAACTGGGCGTGGTCAGTGTGTGACCTGGCCTGTGGGCTGCGAGTTTGACCGGCCTGGTTTAATGGTTCCACCACAAAACCGCGTTCGACTAAAGCGCGCTTGACGAAACCGCGTAGCTGATGTCATCACAGGGCGACAACAGCGCGGAGACAGAAGCATGCTGTAAACGCTAAACCTAAAATTAACCCCTAAACCTAAACCTAAGCCCCCTAAACCTAATCCTAAACCTAATCCTAACCCTTAACCTAACCCTAAACCTAATCCTAACCCTTAACCTAACCCTACACCTAAGCCTAACCCTTAACCTAACCCTACACCTAAGCCTAACCCTTAACCTAACCCTCAACCTAACCCTAAACCTAACCCTTACCTTAACTTGAATCGGCTTGCTTTCAAAGCGCTATTTAAAGCGCCCTTCTTTCTCCGTGCTCACTGTTGTCGCCCTGTTGATGACGTCAGTGACGCGGTTTAATCGGGCGCGCTTTAGTCGAGCGCGGTTTTGTCGTGCCACGTGTTTAATCCCTTCTTTAATACCCTTACATAGGGACACAGTGGTTTAAGGGCTAAGACGCTGAGCGTGTCGATCAGAAAGGTTGGCAGGTCAGTAGTTCAAATCCCTAGTGCTGCGTAACAGAGTGAGCTCCTGCTACTTGTCCCAGCTTCTGCCAACCTAGCAGTTCGAAAGCACATAAAAAATGCAAGTAGCAAAATAGGAGCCACTGTTAGGAATATAATCTAACGGTTGAGTTGGCAATATATAAATCATGTAACAATGTTGTACCTGTTTCTTTAAATCATACTGTAAAATATGATTGGTTGCTGTTTTCCTCGATCGGCCATAAGAGGGAGCCAGAATGACTGTTAGCTCTCTGTTTGTTAGATGCTGGGCTGATCTGATCTGAGTGTTTTGGAAGCTGGCTGTTAGAAAGTGCCGTGAGCTATTGTACGTTTCGCAACTGCTAGCAAACTTTGAGTGCCGGACTGTTTGTATGATTATGGACTATGTTATTTGGATTATCCCTTAACTGAAAGACATTGTTGACTGACTGTTTTCTGCGTGTATGACTTGGACTGTTTGATGGGCTCTGATACCTCTATTTCCACGAAAGTAAAAGCCTATTTAAATTCTGTATGCTGGTTTGTGTGTTCTCCAACACAACTCACAATGCTTCGCTGAACGTACTCTCTCTCCCAACAGGGAGCTTACTTAACAACACCTTTGGTGGGAAGGTAACAGTGTTCTGTGAGCCTTTGGCATTTAGTCATGCCGGCCACATGACCACGGAGATGTCTTTGGACAGTGCTGGCTCTTCGGCTTTGAAACAGAGATGAGCACCGCCCCCTAGAGTCGGGAATGGCTAGCACATATGTGTGAGGGGAGCCTTAATACCCTTCCTGGTTAGAGCTTTCCTATCTTCTCTCTGAGTGGGCAGCTCCCCCAAAATCAGCTCCTCAGGTTGGTAAGAATCAAAAACATCTTGATGACACACCATCCATCAATGTATAAATAAAATCCTGGAGGCAGGTATAACTCGGGTATGTGCTTCTTTACAGAATTGCTTCATTTGACACATCCAATGTTGTCTCCACGAGCTAAATGGCCACTGGGTTTCAAGCAGGATTGTGGGACACTTAGAAGCTTGTTAGGCATTTATCAATGAGCAGATAGGCAAGAGTGAAGAAACTTGTTAATTTCTGGTATTAAAGAAGAAGAAACATCTCCAAACAAGGGAAAGCAAAGAATCGATGTGTTGAGTATTTTCAAAGAAGAGCAGGCAAGCGTCTGAAGATGTTTTTGATACCCAGGAACCATCTTGGTTCCACTATGTCAGTGTTTCTCAACCTTGGCAACTTGAAGATGTCTGGACTTCAACTCCCAGAATTCCCCAGCCAACGAATGCTGGCTGGGGAATTCTGGGAGTTGAAGTCCAGACATCTTCAAGTTGCCAAGGTTGAGAAACACTGCACTATGTACTGTATTTTTCAGAGTATAAGACGCACCTTTTTCCCTCAGAAAAGAGGGTGAAAATCTGGGTGCATCTTATACACTGAATATGGCATTTTTTGGCCTCTTGAAACCCTACTCCCTTTGCAAAAATGGCCATGCGTAGCCTTTAGAAGGCTTCCAGAGTGCTCCTGGGGGCTGGGGAGGGCAAAAATGAGCCTCTTGCCCCCAACAATCTGGCTCCTCGTTTTACCCATCTCAGAAGGATGGAATTCTGAGTCCACCTTGAGCCGGTGAGGATCGAACTCCTGACAGTGGGTAGAGTTAGTCTGCAACACTGCACCCTAACCACTAAGTCAACCTTGAGCCTGGTGAGATTCGAACTGCCAAACTGCAGGCAGCTGGCAGTTAGCAGAAGTAGCCTGCAGTACTGCACTCTAACCACTGCGCCACCACAGATCTTAAATAAGTAACTCTTAAATCTATGCTAGAATCCTCTGCTTGTTGAAGTAGGTGTTCCAGATTACTTGGACACCATGTTTTTGTGGATAAAGTAGGCGATAGGATAGGAACTTTGATGCCATCATTTTTCAAAAAAGATGAAGCCCAAATCCATGCAATTATGTGAACAATAGAGATGTCAATAGTCATTTGCCTTTAATATACAAATGAAGTTGGCTAGACGTCATTGAATAAGTGTCATTTTACATGTTTGGAGAATAAAGGGAATGCTGGGGAAATCGGCCCAGTTTTGCAAATCTTAAAAAAACCTAATTCGATAACCCCTAATTCGAGTATCGGGATAAAATGTAGATCCATTGGAGCCAATTAAGGGCAGGTAAAACAGGTTGTTAACGATCACCTAATTGATGCTGAGTAATCAGGAACTTTATGCAGACATCTGACTTCTCTTCCACATCAGAGGGAATATTCATGATGTTTGGAGATTCACAAGGGTGAAAAATGCCGACGGAAGCAGGTGTGTCAGAAGTACTAAAGGAAGAAAGGGGGTGTGAATAGTTCCCTTAAGAACCAACGAGAGTTCATTAATAGGTGCCAAGACATTAATTGAACATCAACAATGATCTTGCTGCATTGCTTGGCTGCTTCGAAATCATGGCACCCACAAGGAAAAAATGGGGGAGTTTGTTGACAATTAAGAAGTTTGCTGGTACAACAATGCCAGAAAATGTTTGACTCTGGTTGGAAATAAACATCCATGCGTCAACTCACGATTTTTTAAAAAAAACATTGTGCCAAAGAGATGAACTCGATTCATTGAGACTCTCCAGAATCACACTTGGAATATTGCATCCAATTTTGGTCACCACGAGGTACAAAAAAGACATGGAGACTCTAGAAAGAGTGCAGAGAAGAGCAGCAAAGATGATTAAGAAGAAAACATACAAAGAACAGTTGCAGAATTTGGGTATGTCTAAATTCAGGGATGGCAAACTTTTTTTGGCACTGCCGCACCCGTGAAGGGACTGTGCTTTGGAAAAGCCAAACTTCCAGGTTCTGGCGTGCACACCGCTTTTCGGCACTGCTGTGCATGTGAACAACAGCTGATTGTCATGCTCACATGTGGACCAGAAACTCAGAAGACAAACAGGCAAGGCCACCCATGCTGGGTGATATGGCTTTGTGTGTCACTTTGGACATACGTGCCATAAGTTGGCCATCACACATTTAATATTTAATGAAAAGAAGGACTAGGAGTGACATGATAGCAGCCTTCCAATATCTCAGGGGCTGCCACAAAGAAGAGGGAGTCAAGCTATTCTCCAAAGCACCTGAAGGCAGGGAGAAGAAGCAATAGGTGGAAACTCATCAAGGAGAGAAGCAATCTAGAACTAAGGAAAGTTT
Organism: Thamnophis sirtalis; assembly: GCF_051295495.1. Classification (NCBI taxonomy): domain Eukaryota; kingdom Metazoa; phylum Chordata; class Lepidosauria; order Squamata; family Natricidae; genus Thamnophis; species Thamnophis sirtalis. The sequence goes on along the minus strand of NW_028261393.1, from coordinate 52,878,718 downwards.
TTTCTGATACTTAGGACAGTTTCGAACAGTGTTCGAATCCCTAGCGCCACGTAACAGAGTGAGCTCCCATGACTTGTCCCAGCTTCTGCCAACCTAGCAGTTCAAAAGCACGTAAAAATGCAAGTAGAAAAATAGGAACCACCTTTGGTGGGAAGGTCACAGCATTCTGTGCGCTTTTGGCGTTTAGTCATGCCAGCCACATGACCATGGAGAGGTCTTCGGGCAGCACTGGTTCTTTGGCTTTGAAATAGAGATGAGCACCGCCCCCTAGAGCCGGGAATGACTAGCATGTATGTTCGAGGGGAACCTTTACCTTTCATATTGTGCATTGTTTCCATTTATTTTGTCAATGCCTTACACATAAGCATGTTATGAAATATCCATAATTTATAAAGAAATCATATTACCCACTTCTTGTTTTACATTTTGCTTGAGAGGAGTTTAAATATGGGTTGGGTTTTTTTTTGGAGCAAGTTGGACATGGAAGCGGGGAAGAAGAAAAAGGCTGAAGGGATCCAATCTTTGGAAATCGAGAGAAGGTTCAAAATATGGTTCCACCACAAAACCGCGGACAACAAAATCGCGGTCGACGAAAGCGCGTATGTGATGTCATCACAGCGCGACGAAAAAGATTGAAAAATGTAAAAATAAAGTGAAAACCTTACCCTAACCCCCCAAACCTAACCCTAAACCTAACCCTAAACCTAACCCTAAACCTAACCCTTAACCTAACCCTAACCATAACCCTAAATCTAACCCTTAACCTAACGAAAAACCTAACGCTAACCCTTAACCTAACGCTAAACGTAACGCTAACGCTCTAAACCTAACCCTAACCCTAACCCTTAACCTAACGCTTACCTTTATGTGAATCGGCTTGGTGTAATTTAATTTTTATTTCAATTTTTCGATCTTTTTCGTCGCGCTGTGATGATGTCACATATGCGATTTCGTCGACCGCGCTTTTGTGGAACGCGGTTTTGACGGGTCACGTCAAAATATAGGCAGGGAAACTTAAAAAAAATATATGCTATCGCTGCTGAAGTTAAAGAAACTCGGCACATTTTCCACCCAGCTGAAAACGGCAACCATGGTTACCTCAGGTCCCAGATGCAAAGAAAAACTAAGATTGCATCAAATAAAGATCAAACAGGATTGCCCGGATTAGCTTGCTTCTCACATAAACCAGCATTCTCTTGTAAGTGGTTTGATGCATTCATGTTTAACTCAACAGTCTTGATCAATAATGGCTCCAAGCATAGATCCATAGCAATCAACTCGCCCTGCATGGAATGCACCAGCTTCTCGGCTCTGTAAATTGAACCATGGCTCTAAGCACATTGCTTTTGGTTAAAACTTTTCAGGGAGCATGAAAACTATAGTGGCATGGCCTCAGTGAGAAGACCACACTATTTGCTGTTCTGAAGTATAGTTATTTTCTGGCACGCTTTCAACAATCGATTTTAAAATAGCATAAATGGAGTAGGTGGAGGTTTACATATATAATTTTTATTAGTGTTGTGGTCTGCCAGTGGCCAGCAGAGCTGGCAGCAGATTCAGACAGTGAGGAGGTTGGGGAGGAAGATGGGCCAGTCCTGGAGTCTGGGGAAGGCTCTGATGAGGGCTCTGTGTCGGAGGCAGAGAGTGGGCCAAGGCCGTATGCCAGTTATCAGCTGCCTTCAGAGTCAGACATCAGTGAGGCAGATGAACAGCTGGAGCCTGTTCCCAGAGTACGCATGCACAGAGTTGCCAGATGAAGGAAACAGCAGAAGAACAGGGGTCAACTTGGGAGTAAGGCCACAGGTGGACGATGAATGGCTCCACCCAGAGGAAATAAAAGAGGAGCGAAAGGGGAGGGGAGTTTGCAGGAGACAATTAGTTCGCTTAATTGGTTCGTGTCTCTCCGGGACTCCTTGCCAAGTTCTGCAGACATCGGCCTGGCAGCTCTCCAAGCCAGATAAGGTCTGTGACTGTAAATCCTCCCTTGAAAGGCTTGGTTGGATGTGAATGAGCAGAATTCACAATCAATTAATAAAAAGGGTTTTTGTTGGGACAATGAGTTTCTTTCATGTTCTCAGGAAGCCTGGGTCAGAACAATTAGAATGTTGATTATGATCATCAAAACTCACCCAGTCTAAATTTGAAGAAAGAAAAGAGAACAGGAAGGAGTAAAAGTGCAAAAAGAGGGAGAGAGGGAGGGAGGGAGGGAGAGAGAGAGAGAGAGAGAGAGAGAGAGAGAGAGAGAGAGAGAGAGAGAGAGAGAGAGAGAGAGAAGAAAGACAAAACTAAAAACATAATAAGGAAAGAGAAGAGAAAGATAGATTTATTTATCGCTTTATGTGTTTTCGGAAAACTATGTGGTCGGAATATTTAGAAACATTTTCAACCAACTGTGAAGCCTCAATTTATTTGAAAAGCTGGGAGCAATTTGGAAGAACAAAAGCGACAACATAAAATTTGAAGTAACAGTGATTCGTTTTTGTTGGGGACGAAAAAATCATTCTATCCTTATAGGTTCTGAAGGATGTAATTTTATATGGTGTATAAATTTCCAATGCCTGTTAATTTCAAGGACCCAGTGAATTCCGAGGATTGTCTTTTCAATAATCTGGAATTTAGCTTCTTTGATTTTCCAATGTCCCAGTATTGCAATATTAGGGTCATTTCCCCCCTCTTTCTCATTCCAATCTCCTTCCTTCCTTTTTTCCTTCTTCCCTCCCTTCCTCCGTCCTTCTGTCCTTCCCTGCCTCTCTCCTTCTCCTTCCCATCTCCCTTATTCCTTGCTCCCTCCCTCCCTCCCTCAGTTCTTCTGTCATTTCCTGCCTTCCTCTTTCTGATTCTCATCTCCCTCCCTTCTTCCTTCCTTCCTTCCTTCCTTCCTTCCTTCCTTCTTCCCTCTTTCCTTCCTTACCCTCCTTTTAATTCCCTTCTCCTCCAACCCTCCCTACATCCCTCCTTACCTGCCCACCTCATTCTCATTCCCATCTCCTTCCTTCTTTCCTTCCTTCCTTCCTTCCTTCCTTCCTTCCTTCCTTCCTTCCTTCCTTCCTCTCCCTCCCTCCTTCCCTACCTCCCTGCTTCTCATTCACATCCTTCCTTTTTTCCATCTTCCCTCCCTTTCTCCATCCTTCCCTCCTTCCCTGCCTCTCTCCTTCTCCTTCCCATCTCCCTTATTCCTTGCTCCCTGCCTCCCTGCCTCCCTGCCTCCCTCCCTCAGTTCTTCTGTCCTTTTCTGCCTCCCTTTTTCTCATTCCCATCTCCCTCCCTTCTTCCTTCCTTCTTCCCTCTTTCCTTCCCTGCCCTCCTTTTAATTCACTTCTCCTCCATCCCTCCATCCCTCCCTACCTGCCCACCTCATTCTCATTCCCATCTCCCTCCCTCCCTCCTTCCTTCCTTCCTTCCTTCCTTCCTCTCCCTCCCTCCTTACCTCCCCACCTCACTCTCATTCCCATCTCCTTCCTTCCTTCCTTCATTCCTTCCTTCCTTCCTTCCTTCCTCTCCCTCCCTCCTTACCTCCCCACCTCACTCTCATTCCCATCTCCCTCCCTCCCTCCTTCCTTCCTTCCTTCCTCTCTCCCTCTCTTCCTTCCTTCCTTCCTTCCTCTCCCTCCCTCCTTCCCTCCATGCTCCTCATTCACATCTCCTCCCTCCCTTGTTCCCTGTCCCTCCTGAATTTTATACCCAATAATAAAAAAAATTAGGGTGATTTTTTTTATTGGATAGTTGCTAGGTTTGTGTTGTCCACTTAGATGTACCATAAAGAGCTTTAGAATTGCTTCTGTGTTAGCGCTCCTGAAGATTTGGCAGTTCAAAAATACAGCAATTCTGCACAGTGCAGAGACAAATATGCTAATCAGCCTAACATATGTCAAATCCTCTCCCATTTTGCAGTCTGTTTTATCTGTATGGCTTTTGAACTCTCGGAATTACTCCCAACCTACAGACAAGTCCACCGGCAGATTAAATCCTGGTATCTCGCCTAGAGAAGATCCTTTATCATTGCAATTTCAAAGCTCACAGATGTCTCCGCGATGGTGTGTTTAATTTAATGATTGAAAGGATATGTGAGAATTAGCTTCAAGCAAGGGGAAGGAACAGGAAAGCGGGGAATTGAGTAGCTAAGCTCTTTCACTGTATAGGGACGTTTTCATTTTGGGGAGATTCAAAAGGATGAAACGATGGTTAACCTGGAATGTGGGAATTTCATCCTGGGATTGCCACAGAATATTCTAGGAATTAACAAGCCAAACAAATAACGGATCTCAAAGCATCAATGGATAAATCTGAGGTTGAATCGAGTCCAAGACTCAGGTCGCAATTTAAGCTTCCATATCAAAGTTGAAGGGCCCGGTGGCCTAGTGGTTAAGATGCTTGCCTTGTTGACCAGATGGTTGGCAGTTCGAGACCCAAGTGCACGCAACGGGTTGAGCTCCGGTTCTTGCTCCATCTCCTGCCAACCTGGCAGTTTGAAAGCATGCAAATGTAAGTAGATAAACAGGTACCACTTTGGTGGGAAGGAAACTGCTGTCAGCGTTCCAAGTATCATGTAGAATTAAATCAGAGTCCAAGGCAAAACGATCCTTTTGGTTCCGATTTAATAGAGCAGTCATCTTAGGCACATCTGTGTTAATCCCAATACTGGAAATGACATCAGAATTCCACCCAGTTAAAAGTTCATGATCTTGTCCCCACACCCACAATCCATCACATGGTCCAATCTTCTTCTTCCATGCTGGCATCCACACCCAGCTGCTTCCGGTCAGGTGTAAAAGTGCGGAGACAAAAGATGACCTTGGTCTTCTAGAAAAGAATGAAAGCAATACATTCCACAATCTCACTCCTGTCTATTATACTAAAGAAACAGCATAATGAAATAAGAGAAAGTGTGGCAGGCCAAAATTCTAAAAGGAATATAATTGCAGGCCTGACAACTGCACTCCATGACATCATCCGGGCCACACAACTGTGGCAACATCTTGAGGCAGCAACGGCTCTTGAAATGGAGATGGGTATTGGTGCCCATAATTAGCAAATGAGTAGCCGAATAAAATTTGCAGGGAGGAGTTCACATCCTTGCCCTGGCACCTAGCATAGGGGTGTCAAACTTAAGGACCACAGGGCAGATCTGGCCCACGGGGTGGTTAGATTGGGTCTGCGAGCCCACCCTGGAAACAGCGAAAGACTGGCCCGCGGTGCCTCTGCCGCCAAAAATGGAGCTCGGGAGATTTGTTTTTGCTGGCAGAGGGCTGCAGGTAGCTGTAAGTGCTATGGCTATCTTCCTTCCTTCCTTCCTTCCTTCCTTCCTTCCTTCCTTCCTTCCTTCCTTCCTTCCTTCCTTCCTTCCTTCCTTCCCAGTGGTTAGAATGCAGTATTGCAGACTAACTCTATCCCCTGCCAGGAGTTCAACCCTGACCGGCTCAAGGTTGACTCAGCCTTCCATCCTTCCGAGGTGTGTAAAACGAGGACCCAGATTATTGGGGGCAAGAGGCTGACTCTGTAAACTGCTTAGAGAGGATTTATAAAGCACTCCAAAGTGGTATATAAGTCTAAGCAATTTTGCTATTGCTACGTATCCTCCATTTGCATGCGTGCATGCACACCGCTTACGCAAATGGAGCCGCGTGCACACGCACAGGCTGGCCAGCTGTTCATGCAGAACCATCCCCTCCCCCTCCCTCTGGTCCACAAAGCCAGAAATATTGGGTAACTCTGAGTTACCCTGTCTTCTTTTTCGAATTCCTCTGTAAGAATCAAGGCTACCTTGATCTGGGTTTCCCCCATTGCTGGACAGATGTGGTGTGAATCAGGGATGATTTGCTCCTGGCGTTAATGCTGGTTCGCTCCGTGCGTGCACCCGCCCGCCACACATTGCTTGTGCATGCGTAGTTGCCTGTTAATTATAAAATGTGTAAAAAACATGGGCAACCGGGGAACCGGTTTGGGGGCATGGCCAGCCAGCATCCCTACCAGTTTGACGACCCTGTCCCAATGTCCACTACCAAACCAGTAGCAATCCACCTCTGGTGTGAATGTCAAGCAGTAAGAACTGAGAGTTAGTGAACATTCCCAACTATAATGCATCTGGCTTCAAGGAGCCGCCATCTTTTTTGGAACAGGTTCAGCTCAACTCCCAAATTTGGTTTCCAATAATTAAAATCAAGTATAAACTTTAGCAAATATGCCACCCTCTGTGATAGTCATATTTTAATATCTTCTCCCATACGCTGGAAGTGATTTAAGAGTTCAACGTGGTGTCTCCAGTCCTTTTTTTTTTTTAATACACGTATATTGATTTTGCCAAAATGGATTGGTTCAATATGACTTTCTTTTCCATGGCATCAGATTATAATTTTGTTAATGTTTCTTAATCATTCATAATGACGCGTTCGGAGAATTTGAATAAACAACCGTTTAAGAGTAATAGAATTATAATCTGACAGAGTGCAAAAGGGAATTAATCTTTGATAGATATTTACCCAAGTTTCTAAAACAAATCATTATGAGTTACGGAGATACATTAGCAAAATTATAACCCAGCACAGCTGGAAACAAAAAAACAAATTCTGCTCGACAATTCATATTGGCTCGCATTTGGGATTTCAAATAAATAAATTCTTGCCCATTGCGGAACCTTTGTTTAACTTTATATGAAACATATATTGTGTTTAACTTTTCTACTGATATTAACGGGAGCTCGCTCTGTTATGCAGCACTAGGGATTCGGTGGTTCGAATCTCTAGTGCCGTGTAACAGAGTGAACTCCCGTTACTTCTCCCAGCTTCTGACAACCTAGCAGTTTGAATGCATATAAGAAATGCAAGTAGAAAAAATAGGGACCACCTTTGGTGGGAAGGTAACAGTGTTCCGTGCGCCTTCCGCGTTTAGTCATACCGGCCACATGACCACGGAGACATCTTCGGACAGCGCTGGCTCTTCAGCTTTGAAACAGAGATGAGCACCACCCCCTAGAGTCGGGAACGACTAGCACAGATGTGCGAGGAGAACCTTTACTTTACTGATATTAAAGAGGTTATTTTTTTAGCATAATACACAAGCATTCCAACTCTCACCATATCCATACGACGTTCTTAATTTTGTGGTCAAAAGATAGGCCTCGGATGCCGTTTAAAAGGTGCACAAATTTGACAGACTCTAATACAATTTCCCACTGAACTTAACGAAGCGTACGAAAGCATATCCTTCCGATTAAAGGCCTGTTTTGGACAGCTGCAACTTGGTTACGGCCCTACCCAAGGTCTCTCCCCATGGCCATCTCATCAAGAAACCTGACAGTTGGCTGTCATCCGATTTCTCTCTTGCATTTTGATAAGGGATTTTTTTTAAAAAAAATCACCCATCATACTAAGCCATGGTTTGGGGTTTTTTTTTGTGGGTGGTGAGGAGGAGAACTGGTTAAGTGAGTTGTACAATCTTTGCAGTTTGCAAACTCTACCATGTTTCCCCAAAAATAAGACCCTGCCTTATATTTTTTTGCCAACAAAAAAGGCACCAGGTCTTATTTTTTTGGGTGGGGGGGGGGAAGGTGATGTTGTCCATTGACTCACCTCATTGGCATGTGGTGCCCCAGGCCTCCTTCGCTGTCAGAGGCCTTCAGGGGCTACCATGTTCCCCCCAAAATAAGACATGGTCTTATTTTCTTTTGGAAATCCCCCCCCCAAATAAGCACTTGGCCTTATTTTTGGGGAGGTCTTATTTTTTTTGAGGTGCAGGAGCCAGAGAGTGTGGTCAGCTCATGGCTGCTGCTGTGTTGCAATATTTTTGGGGAGGGCTTATTTTCAGGGGAAGGTTTATTTTAGCGCATGTGCTCAAAAGCCCGAGGGGGCTTATTATCTGGAGAGGTCTCATCTTCAGAAAAACAGGGTACTTCATCTGGCAATGCCAGCAAGATTTTCCCGAAGGTCTCTGCAGCCAATAACAGAGCTCTGGATCGATCAGGAGATCGATCAGCTGCAGAGGCCTTCCGGAAAGCCATGCTGGCTGCAGAAGAAACAGACCAATAGCAATAGCAGTAGACTTATATACCGCTTCATAGGCCTTTCAGCCCTCTCTAAGCGGTTTACAGAGAGTCAGCATATTGCCCCCAACAATCTGGGTCCTCATTTTACCCACCTCGGAAGGATGGAAGGCTGAGTCAACCCTGAGCCCGTGAGATTTGAACCGCTGAACTGCTGATCTAGCAGTAGCCTGCAGTGCTGCATTTAACCACTGCGCCACCTTGGCTCACTTGACCATCAAGGTAAGTGTCGTGGTGTGTGAGGCCTGGCTACAACTGTTTGAAGGTAAGTAATAGCCCAGCTCCACTCCCCTAGCTTAATTTTTATCCGTGCACCCTGGAATGAGCAGAGTCTTAATTAGGGCTTATTTTGGGAGGTAGAGCTTATATTGGTTGCATGGGTAAAAAAACCAAGCTAGGGCTTACTTTGTGAGTAGGCTGTATTTTCAGGGAAACACAGTAGTTTATGGGCTGGTACATTGGACGAACCCAGCTAGTTGAGGTGTATGAAGCGAAGCGTTCAATTCCTCAAACCCTAATGTTGCGATGTGGAAATGCCGGTGACATTATCCCAGTTTGATGTTCCTGAGAGATGATGGGCTTCATTTCCCGGGTTCGGCAGCCTGCTGGAATGTACATAATAACGTCGTCAGGCAAGGCTGTGATTCCGGCGCTTCTGCCAAAGTGTCAGGGATAATGTAAAACATCAGATGTAATCACAGTTTGCGGTAGATGTGTTGTGTGTTGGCAGTGTGTTGTAACAGCTGTAGTCTAAAACATCGAGAGGACTCTGTGGTGGAAAAGGCTGAATGCCCCAGGCTTCTCTAGTGAATAATCTGCAGTGGATGTTTTTCTTTTAAATAGGAGGCACAGAAGGTCACAAATAGGCCCACGACTTGGTCAGAAAGACCTTAACTTGTATCCATTAGGAGAGAGAGCCAGGGCCAAATCCAGGTGACCCTCCCTTCTCTCTCCATCCTTCCTTCTCTCCCCTCCCTCCCTCCTCCTCATTCCCATTTCCTTCCTCCCTTCTTCCCTCCCTTCTTCTCTTCGCTCTCTCTCTCCTAATGACTGCACATCCCAATTCCATTTTCTCCTTTCTTTCAGAGTGCTTAAATGTTAAGGTCTTTCTGACCTCTCCCTCCCTTCTTCATTTCTTCTTCATTTCTTCACTCCATCTTCTTCCTTCCTTCCTTCCTTCCTTCCTTCCTTCCTTCCTTCCTTCCTCCCTCCCTCTCCACCCTCCCTTCTTTCCTCCCTCCCTCCCCTCCCTCTCCTTCCTTGTTCCTTGCCTCCCTCTCCTTTTTCCCTTCCTTCCTTCCTCCTTCCCTCCCCTCCCTGCCTCCCTCCATCTTCTTCCTTCCTTCCTTCTTCCCTCCCTCCCTCTCCTCCCTCTCCCTTTCTTCTTTCCTTCCTTCCTACCTCCCTCCCTCTCCTCCCTCCCTTCCTCTCTCTCTCCCTCCCTTCCTCCCTCCCTCCCTCCCTTCCTCCCTCCCTCCCTCTCTCCCTTCCTCTCTCTCTCCCTCCCTTCCTCCCTTCCTCCCTCCCTTCTTGATACTGTATTGCATGGAAGTATAATCAAAGCCTTCCCCATGCTGGGAACATCTGTCCAAATTGAATCACACTACTGCAGATTGCAAAGAGAATTTCCTTTGGTTCCTTTAAATGCAAAAGACCCCCCCCCCCCCAAAAAAAAACACCCACCTTTTTTTTTCCAGAAACAGGAAGGAACAGAAAGCATCTGAAACTGAATTGTAGCTGTTAAAAAGATTAATTGATGTCTCAGCCATGAAAGAAGAAGAAGAAGGCTTTGTAGGCAATGGCATTCCTGTCGCATTTGTTTGGAACAGAAACTGCAGACTTGGGAGTCTTGATACAACTGAAGGTCTTGGCTTGACTTTGACCCAGAATGAGAAAAATGATCATTATATGGTGCTGTGTAAAAGAAGTGCTACATACTAGAAGTGAGAAAAAAGCATAAAAGTCCTTTGCAAAAACTCACTGCCTTCTCTCTCTCCTTCACTCCTTCTCTGTCTGTCTGTGTCCCCCTTTCTCTCTCTGTCTGTCTCTCTCTCTCTCTCTCCCTCTCTCTGTCTCCCTTTGTCTGTCTGTCTATCTGTCTGTCTTAGCAATAGCAAAAGCAGTTAGACTTATATACCGCTTCATAGGGCTTTCAGCCCTCTCTAAGCGGTTACAGAGTCAGCATATCGCCCCCACAGTCTGGGTCCTCATTTCACCCTCCTCGGAAGGATGGAAGGCTGAGTCAACCTTGAGCCGGTGAGATTTGAACCGCCAAACTGCAGCTTAGCAGTCAGCTGAAGTGGCTGCAGTACTGCACTCTAACCATTGCGCCACCTTGGCTCTTTGTCTCTTCTCTGTCTCTTCTCTCTCTCTGTCTCTGTCTGTCTGTCTGTCCCTCTCCTGCTCTCTCTCTCTCTTTCAAAAAAACCCCACCTCCAAATATTTTCAAATCTACATCTGCTTCTTCTCTGGGAAGAAAGCTCCTTCAACCAATCCTTTCCCTACAGGGACATCAGATTAAAATCAGAAGAAACCACGCACATTCATAAACTCGAAAACAAGGTTTTTTTTTTTTTTTAAAGGAATAATTAAAGGTTCGTTCGTTGAATGATGTTGAAGCGGGCTGAAAGTCTCACCAAATTTTGCTGAGTTCCTGCAGTCAGTGTTAAAATCACTTGAGGATTTATGGAATCGCTATCAAAAGCTGTCTTTAAACTTCGACTGGAATAAAAGGATCTTCCATCTGAATATTCAGATTTTCAGTAACCCACTAAGGCATCTCTCTCTCTCTCTCTCTCTTCTCCCTCTCTCTCTCTCTCTCTCTCTCTCTCTCTCTCTCTCTCACTCTCTCACTCTCTCACTCTCTCTCTCTCTCACACACACATAAATCTAGGCTTCCTTTGAATAATTTGACTTGCTAGGAAATGGAAGATTTCCTCTCAAAAATCAAAGTTAGCCAGGACAGGAGACTTGAAGACATTTTGACGCTTAACATCATTACATTTATGCTGATTTCCAAACCACGCATCTTAAAAAACCGAGACAGTCGTACAGATTTTGAAACCTACACAGTGGATTATTATTTTTTTCTTCTTCCCTCTCTCCCAGCAGCGTCAATGTATTATTGGAAAAAAAAAAAAGTGACTCACACATTATGGGGGTGGAAGACATTTTTTTCTGCTACAAGCAAAAGCTAAAATAAGTTGATGGCAGTTATTCTATTCTCCAACGGTGTCTTAATGGCGAATAGCTATTTCAGTACTCAGAGACGATCCAAACCAAACTTAAGAATTTCAAGTCTTTAAGTAGGTTGACTGGTAGCTAGAAATTACTTCCACAGATGGAGTCACCAACTCCATCCATCCAAGTTGGTCATTCTTCAGGACTATAAAAGTGACTTGTTTGCTTGGAGAGCCCAAGTGGTCCTTGACTTACAACAGTTCATTAAGTGACTGTTCAAAATTGTAATGGCACTGAAAGAAGTGAATTATGACCATTTTTCACTGTTATCTTTGCGGAATTCCCATGATTGAGCCACAATGGTGCAATGGTTAGAATGCAGTATTGCAGGCTACTTTTGTTGACTGCTGCCTGCCTGCAATTTGGCAGTTCGAATCTCACCAGGCTCAAGGCTGACTCAATCTTCCAACCTTCTGCAGTTGGTAAAATGAGGACCCAGATTGTTGGGGGCAATACGCTGACTCTGTAAATTCTCAAAGAGGGCTGTATAGCACTGTGAAGCGGTATATAAGTCTAAGTGGTATAGCTTCCTTCCTTCCTTCCTTCCTTCCTTCCTTCCTTCCTTCCTTCCTTCCTTCCTTCCTTCCTTCCTTCCTTCCTTCCCTAGCCATGCATGCATCCATCCCAGCTCAAGGTTGACTCAGCCTTCCATCCTTCCGAGGTGGGTAAAATGAAGACCCAGATTGTTGGGGGCAAGAGACTGTGTAAACCGCTTAGAGAGGCCTGTAAAGATGGCTGCAGGCCTGACACTGATCAGCAAACCAAATTACTTAGGATGAACTGAGTGGCATATTTTGTGATCATAGTTAGCAAATCCGCCACCCACTGTTTGGGGAAATTACGAATGGCCGTGCTTATCCCATACAAATTCCTGTGCGCGGGAATTTATAAACATACATACGCTCCTGTTTTATGGAGACAAGTTAGTTCTTTTGTCCCATCTTGTGGAGGCTTAACAAAAGCAGAGTCAACACTGATGCTTGTATTGTATAGCCTTCTGTGTACGTTGGGCAAATTGCCTGGTTGTGTGTGTGTGTTTGTGTGTGGGTGTGTGTGTTGCAAACCGGCTTTGTTTTTAACCCAAACAGGGAGCAGGGCTATCAATCAATCTGTCTATCTATCTGTCTGACTATCATCTATCTATCTATTATCTATCTATCTATCTATCTATCTATCTATCTATCTATCTATCTATCTATCTATCTATCTATCTATCTATCTATCTATCCATCTATCATCTATCATCTATTATCCACTCATCATCTGTCTGTTTATCTCTCTCATCTATCCTATCCTATCCTATCCTATCCCATCCCATCCGTCCATCCATCCATCCATCCATCCATCCATCCATCCATCCATCCATCCATCCATCCATCCATCTATCTATCTATCTATCTATCTATCTATCTATCTATCTATCTATCTATCATCTATTATCCACTCATCATCTGTCTGTTTATCTCTCTCTCATCTCTCTCTCTCATCCATCCATCATCTGTCTGTTTATCTCTCTCATCTATCCTATCCTATCCTATCCTATCCTATCCTATCCTATCCTATCCTATCCTATCCTATCCTATCCTATCCTATCCTATCCTACCTACCTACCTACCTACCTACCTACCTACCTACCTACCTATCTATCTATCTATCTATCTATCTATCTATCTATCTATCTATCTATCATCTACCTACCTACCTACCTACCTACCTACCTACCTACCTACCTACCTACAATCCAATCCAATCCAATCCAATCCAATCCAATCCAATCCAATCCAATCCAATCCAATCCAATCCAATCCAATCCAATCCAATCCAATCCAATTTATTTATATGGTCACCCATTTTACAGGAAACGTGAATGCACTTGCCAATTAGGGGTGGACCCAACCTTCGCCCAGAGTACCATTCTTGTCAGTCTCTGCTTCGCTACTTGCTTTCGGCTGCCATGAAACAGGGAGAGGGGGCATGGTATTTGGGAGGGGAAGTATTCAGTACAGGAGTGATTGTAAAAAGGGAGTTTGTTCTCACCATCTACTGCGCATGCTGCAGATAGTGGATTTGCCGCCTAGGCCAACTGTCCGGCATACCAACCTGATGATGCTTTTTGAAGATGTCTCCCACATGACACCAGAGGGGTGTGCAGATTGGACTATGAGATGGGGTTACCAGGGGGAGGGGGTTGGGTCGCATATTGATATCTATGATTACGCGCGCTTTTGCCTCAGATCTTGCTTTGCTTAGCTGCTATCTACTCATGACCAGTAAAAGTACTCTTAATTCTGCAAAATGGAGTTGAGTGGTTTCTTTCTTGGTTACTGAGGGAGGCTGCCTTGACAATTCTACTGCAAGAACCGCATTGGTTACTATACAGATAATTGGACTTTTAGGCACAAGTCAAGAGGCAAAAGTCCTAGTTGAACTTGGATCCGGGTAATTTCAAGACTGCCTAGTCCAAGAAGAATCTATTGTCAGCGTTCCAAGTATCATGCAGAATTAAATCAGAGTCCAAGGCAAAACGATCCTTTTTGTTCCAATTTAATAAGACAGACATCTTAGGCACATCTGTGTTAATCCCAATACTGGAAATGACATCAAAATTCCACCCAGTTAAAAGTTCATGAACTTGTCCCCACACCCACAATCCATCACATGGTCCAATCTTCTTCCTCCACGCTGGCATCCACGCCCAGCTGCTTCTGGCCAGGTGTGAAAGTCTGGAGACAAGGGATGACCTTGGCTTCTAGTAAAGAATGAAAACAATACATTCCACAATCTCACTCCTGTCTATTCCCCCCTCCCATTGACTATACTTAAAGATAATGAAATAAGAGAAAGGGTGGCAGGCCAAAATTCTAAAAGGAATATAAATGCAGGCCTGACATCTATCCATTCAGTGAGATTGGCTAGGCAAGGCTTGATGTTGGTCTTGAGCCACACCCTATGGCCTCCTTTCCCAGAGTGAGCCTTCTCTATGACCCTCCCCATTCTCTAAAACAGCATAACCCCCCTCCCCAAAGATAAGGACACCTCCATCCTTTCTAGCATTCTGTCTCTGTGGATAGAGCTCTGGAATTCTTGATTGCATCCTGCAAAGTGGCGCCCGATAATTGCCTATGATGTCTAATGCTTGGTTGTTGCTATATTAAGTTTGCTAAAATCCTATTACTGCATTATAGAGTGTAAACTCTTTAGCATCGTTTTTCCCCCCCTCCTTCGGAGCTGTACATAAGCCCATGTGAGCAAGCAAATAAATCCAGAATCTGCAGTAAGCAGGGAGCCACTTAGCTCTTTAGCCTTCTCATGGCCTCAGTTGAGTACAGATAAGTACCGGAATAACAGCTTTTATTTTGAGAGTTACATAAACTCGCCGCTTCCTAAGATGAGCTGTCCAAGGTTCTGATGGTGTTGGCACTTTCATTCTGCCAGACTGCAGGTTCCCCCTTACTCGCTCCTGAAGAGCCCCTCTCCTAAGATGTTATTCCTGGAGATTCTTTGTCATGTCAGGACGAGAGGTCACCTTGCAAAACTGGATGGCTTCTGGGATGGCAAATATACCGACCATAAGATGGCAAGGTCTCAAGCTTTATTAGAAGCAGGCAACTGAGGTTTCCTGGGTGACATCCTTGGAAATTTGTAGCTAGGAAAAAACAACAACTTCTGGATAGTTGTCCACAAGGGAGGAGATCTTTTGTCCTGCTTTTTCAGCACTGTTCCGAGTTATGCATCTCATGCGCAGGAGGTCATAGGCGTTTTGGAACTGAACTCCCCTCCGTGGTGGGATGCAACCGGTTTAACAGGCAGTTTGGCCTTACAAAATACAGCAATTTGAAGCTCAGTTGCTGTACCTTCTAAGGCAGCCTTGGTAAATAGAACAGCGGAGGCACAAAAATCAACTGTGCTGCATGAATCAGCCGAGCCAGAAAGAAGGAAATATAGGACGGGATGTCAGGCCAACAGCCATCTTTCCTTTTGGATCTTTGGCCTGTCTCGCTTTCTATTAGTCTACTATGCATTTTCTGTTGTGGGAAAATGGGAGGGAGGATTGTAGGAGTGAGATGTAGCCATAACAACATTCTTTCTAGAAAGCCAAGGTCATCATTTGTCTTTGCACCTCTGCACCTGGCCGGAACTGGATGGTTGGAACTGCCAGCATGGCGGTGGAAGATTGGACCATGAGATGGACTTGTGGGTGTGGGGGCAAGATCTTGAACTTTCAACTGGGTGGGGAAAACCGGGAAGCTTTCAGATTCGGGTTTCCCCAGATGTGCCAACATGGCTCTCTTAATAAATTGGAACTTTGAGCAATACTTTGCCTTGGACTCTGATTTAATTTTGGATTCCATTTGGAACCCTGACACAGGATAGGGCCAAACCAGGTGGACAGGGCCAACTGATTGTCGCCACGACCAGTTCAACTGGACCAGTGGTAGTCAACCTGGTCCCTACCGCCCACTAGTAGGCGTTCCAGCTTTCATGGTGGGCGGTAGGGGTTTGCTGTAACTCTGCTTTATACATTTTATAAATTTACTTCCCTACTTTATAAATCACCATTACTGTGGAACCGGTGGGCGGTTAGAAAATTTTACTACCAACAGAGATACAAAAGTGGGCGGTAGGTATAAAAAGGTTAAATACCCCTGGACTGGACGGTACCGTACCGTCTGAATACCAGCTCTGATTCCTCTGTTTTGACAGCTTGAAAAATAAGAAGATGGCTTCTTTAAACGTAGTTAGAGGTTTCAGAGAAGCACAGAGTTGGAGACCATGACAACCCGCTGAAAAAGAAGAAGGAGGAAAGTTTGGGATTTGCGCTTCCCGCAATTTGATCGCAGAACGATGTGTAATAACTTACCAAGCATTCGAAGATATTTGCATCAAAACCGAGTGCAGAGGAAGGAGAGAATGGGAAAGGTACATTTGCATGAATGCCCTCTGCGCCACGTGCTAGAAGATTTTCAGGTTTTATTCAGCACCTGTGCGAGATTGAGAGATGCACGATGCATTATCATAATTATAGTGATATTTTTTTTTTGGCGTGTCTATGTCAGCTGGATAATCCCATCAATTACAGACCCAAGTCACATCACGGATTAGTTTCAATTGTTCCCAAATTACAGATAAATCCGAAAGGACAAGATATTTCATTTTAGAAAGCATTTTTATAAGACTCTTTTAGTGAGTTGGAAGGGGTTTGACTTTTCTAGAATCGGATTGATTAAAAAAAAAAGGACTTTTTGTATGCTTGCCTTATTCCCCAACAGGACCTGCTCTGAAACAGAGGAGGGGGCGGAATACAAGAAGATTTTTCTGCCACTGCATTTGAGGAGGTGATTATGCATTGCTAGCGGGGTCAAAAAAGTCAAGATGGCAGTGAAGTCCACATGAGCAAAGCCCACGCTTTTTTCCTGTTAAGACACGGGCATGCAGATATGTAATAAATAACCAATCCCTGATTTTCAGTATTTCTCTCCCTGAATCCTGTTGGTTTTTCATCTGCATTTATACTGTAGCAGTTGAATGGAAATGAACAAAGAATTTTGTTTCTGAATATTCCTTCCCACTCTCCTTCCTTCCTCCCTCTTTCTCTCTCCTCCTTCCTTCCTTTCTCTCTCCCACCCACCCACCCTCCTTCCTTCCTCCTTTTCTCTCTCTCTCTTTTCCTTCCTTCCTTCCTTCCTTCCTTCCTCTTCCTTCCTTCTATCTCCTTCCTTCCTTTCTCTCTCCCACCCTCCACCCTCCTTCCTTCCTCCTCTTTCTCTCTCTTCTTTCCTTCCTTCCTTCCCTCCCTCCTCTTTCTCTCTCCTCTTTCCTTCCTTCCTTCCTTCCTTTCTCTCTCCCACCCTCCCACCCTCCTTCCTTCCTCCTCTTTCTCTCCTCTTTCCTTCCTTCCTTCCTTCCTTTCTCTCTCCCACCCTCCTTCCTTCCTCCTCTTTCTCTCTCCTCCTTCCTTCTTTCCTTTCTCTCTCCCACCCTCCCACCCTTTCCTCCTCTTTCTCTCTCCTCCTTCCTTCCTTCCTTTCTCTCTCCCACCCTCCTTCCTTCCTCCTCTTTCTCTCTCCTCCTTCCTTCTTTCCTTTCTCTCTCCCACCCTCCCACCCCTTCCTCCTCTTTCTCTCTCCTCCTTCCTTCCTTCCTTCCTTTCTCTCCCCCAACCTCCCACCCTCCTTCCTTCCTCCTCTTCTCTCTCTCCTTCCTTCCTTCCTTCTTTCTTTCCTTCCTTCTTTTCTTTTCTTTTCTTTTCTTTTCTACCTAACCACCTTCATTGTAATGCAATCTCTCTTAGAAGCATTTAAGTAAACTCATAAATATCCGAGCTCATCAAAGAGGATGATTCTTGCTGTATATTTTTAGGAGAGGTCTGAAATTGCTGAGCGCTGGCAGCCGGTTTCTGCTGTAATGAAGTCATTAATCAAAACTAGCCACTTGTAACATCCACAAGCAGCAATGCTGAAACAAGCCAGAGTACCTTTTAGAGTTCCTTGGGTAGATTTTAGGGGGTCTCTGAACTTAGATGGGGAACAACTACTTATAACATCATTTTCACACAGATTTTAATATTTGGATAACTCTCCGTAAGCATAATTAGTTTCTTCTGTAATACAGTCTATATCTAGGGATTTTATTATTTATTTATTTCTATGCTGCCTCTGTTATTTTTTACAAATAATTGAAGGATTGGAACACATACTCCTTCTTCTTATTATTTTCCTCACAACAACCACCCTGAGAGGTGGGTTCGGTTGAGAGAGAGGGAGTGGCCAAAGTCTGCCACCTGGCTTTCAAGATAAGGTGAGACTAGAACTCAGGATCTCCTGACGATTGACTCGGAGTCAACCAATCAGCTTTCATGCCTAAGGCGGGACTAGAACTCAAGTCTACTGGTGATTGGGCCCAAAGTCACTCAGCTGTTTTTCATGGCTAGAGCAGGATTTGAACTCATGGTCTCCCTCTTTCTATGCTGGTGCCTTATCCACTGGAGCAAACTGGCTGTCAGGCCTGCAGCGGTTCCTTTAAGAACCTTTGGCCTGCCACACTCTCATTAAGGGGCGGGGGATAGCAAGGGGTAGAATGTGTTGTTTTCAAAATAAAAAAATTCCTTTCTAGAAGCTCAAGGTCATCTTTTGTCTCCCAAACCTTTGCACCTGACCGGAAGCACCTGGGTGTGGATACCAGCGTGGAAGAAGAAGATTGGACCATGTGATGGACTGTGGGTGTGTGAACAGGATCACGAACTTTGAACTGGGTGGGATTCTGGTGTAACTTCCAGAATTGGGATTCCATAGCACGATGCCAACATGCCTGTCTTATTAAATTGGAACTTTAAGGATAGTTTTGCCTTTGACTCTGATTTAATTCTGCATGATATTTGGAACGCTGACATTGGCTCTATTTTATTTATATAAATACACCCCCCCCTCAAAGAAAATGTCTGTAAGCTTTTCCCTGAGGGGTTCTCGGAGCCAAAAGGTTAAGGAGTTAAGGGTGCCGAGTGAATACATCTAAACTTATCCTTGTTTTATTGGGCCTTCTTTCTTTGATACTTGAACTGGGGCAGCGCTTAGTAAAATTGTCCATTTTTAGCAGCCTCTCAAGTGCAAACACTTCCTCTTCTGCTTTGGGAAACACATTTGCAGATGATTCGGGAAAATGTTTTCCTGTTTCACTCAAATTTGGTTGGCTTTGCTAACTATTTGTTCTTGCCAAAACAGCCTTTTTTCTTTTTTTGAAAAAAAGCTGTTCTTTTGATAACGAAATGGTAGGGTGCGTAAGCACACACATGCACACAGACACAGACACACACAGACACACAAAGAACATTCCCTCCCAACTGTGACATTTGTTGTAGTGAGTGGTTATTTTGAAAATACTGAATGGGCTCTTCTTGCCAGCAATCCAATTAGAAAAAATGGCATGGAATCCACTGCTGACCGCTTCAGACAGAATGCAAAGGTTGCTTTTGGTGGCACATTGTGGGAGGTGGGAAAATGAGGGTCACGTATCGGAAATCGCAGATGGATGTGGACCTCAGCCTGACCACTGCATCCCACCCAAAGGTGGGAGGCCTTGAAAGATTTTGTTCCATTGCCAACGGCAAAGCAAAATGCAGCTATCAATGCTTATTTCTCTATAACAGGGATTTCAAACTCGTTTTCTTTGAGAGCCACATCAGGGTTATGGGCAATGTTTAGTCATGCCAGCCACATGACCACGGAGACATCTTCGGACAGTGCTGGCTCTTCAGCTTTCAAACGGAGATGAGCACTGCCCCCTAGAGTCAGGAACAACTAGCACATATGTGCAAGGAGAATCTTTACTTTACATGGATATAAAACAGCAGCCTGCAGGGGAAAACTTTGATAGGGGCAAAGGCAAGAATCAAGCTGTTGACAGGCAGTGACATCCCATCCGGGTTCAACCCCAGCTTTGTTAAAGTAAAGACCCATTGAATGAACACTCTGGATTATCTTTTCATAATAAATTCCTTTTCGTAATAATTGCTCTTGAAGTCTTTCAGGGCATTCTGTTGCACCTCCCTATGTGATGAAAACTCCTTTCGAAACGGATTTCTTCTAAAATCTTTAGAATTTTCTAACGAAAAATGAATGGGGCAGCTTTGATGCAATTTCTAAACTCAAAGCAGTGTCGACACTATGCTTTTCTGCCATAAAACAGCCCATTCCCTAAAATGGTTATATTCCCCCACTTCCCTTCCTCTTTTCAATCCTCTTTTTGCCCAAAGATCAAATTAACACAATCCTTGCTCGATGATAGTTTAGCATCTGCTGATGAATTTTTGAAGACCGTCAAGTTTGGGCTTAGACAACCAAGAACTACGCCGATTAAGGTCTGACTTAAGTGTAGTACACAAAATTGTCTGCTACAACATCCTACCTGTCAAGGACTACTCCAACTTCAACCTCAATAATACACAGGCAAACAATAGATGCAAACTCAAGGTAAATTTGCTCCAAACTTGATTGCAGAAAATGCGACTTCAGCAACAGAGTGGTCAACGCCTGGAATGCTCTACCTGACTCCGTTATTATATCCTCTAACCCTCACAGCTTCAATCTTAAATTGTCGACCATGGACTTCACCCCATACCTAAGAGGTCTGTAAAGGGGGCGTGCATAAGCGCATCAGCGTGCCTAATGTCCCTGTCCCACTGAACCCATTTACTTGTACTCATTACCTTTGTTCATGTCACAGTAATATTCTATTCTACTATGCTGTTTCATTAGTGGGTAATTGGGAGGGGGAATAGTAAGGAGTAGAATGTGATGTGGTCAAAATAAAATTCTTTCTAGAAAACCAAGGTCATCCTTTGTCTCTCTACACCTCTGCACCTGACCGGAACTGGATGGGTGGAAGTGCCAGCATGGCGGTGGGAGATTGGACCCTCAGTGGTGGGATGCAACTGTTTAACAGGCAGTTTGGCATTCAAAATACAGCAATTTGAAGCTCAGTTGCTTACCTTCTAAGGCAGCCTTGGTAAATAGAACAGTGGAGGCACAAAAATCAACTGTGCTGCATGAATCAGCTGAGCCAGAAAGAAGGAAATATAGGACAGGATGTCAGGCCAGCAGCCATAATTTCTGTTGGATCTTTGGCCTGCCCCGCTTTCTATTATTCTATATGCATTTTCTTTTGTGGGAAAATGGGAGGAGGGATTGTAGGAGTGAGATGAGATGTAGCCATAACAACATTCTTTCTAGAAAGCCAAGGTCATCCTTTGTCTTTGCACCTCTGCACCTGGCCGGAACTGGATGGTTGGAACTGCCAGCATGGCGGTGGAAGATTGGACCATGGGATGGACTTGTGGGTGTGGGGGCAAGATCTTGAACTTTCAACTTGGTGGGAAAAACCGGGAAGCTTTCAGATTTGGGTTTTCCCAGATGTGCCAACATGACTCTCAATAAATTGGAACTTGGAGCAATACTTTGCCTTGGACTCTGATTTAATTTTGGATGTTATTTGGAACCCTGACACCATGTTTAAACATATACCTGTTATCCTGTATATGTTTGACAAAGTGAATGAATAAAAATAAAGTTCATTCAGTCAAATCAGTTTGCGCGGTGGGCCCATTTCTAACGGCGATGGGTCTGATCCCTTCTTTCCAATATTCTCCAAGCGAGCTTTGTCACAGTTGCTGTCTCAAGTCTAATTTTGTCATTTACTCAAGCTTTTCTCAGTGGATCTTTTCAAGGAGATAATTGACTTCTGTGTGACCACGGAAGTGTTTATGTTAGCCGTTCTTTAGCGATCCCGAGCTGGGATTTAAATACTGCAGGGGCAAAAAAAAATGGCAGGTGTTCTATTTTCTTACGTTCTTTTTCTCGATCTTGGCAAAAGGAAAAAATTCTGGCCAACGATGCCGTTAATCTTTTCTTCCCTCCTGTTCAGCCCAGGAACTGAATTCATTACAATTTTGGATCTTATCTCCCATATTTTAAAATGTTTTTTTCCTTAAAGGCCAAAAGAAAAAAAAAAAAAAAAAGGACTGGGTTTTTTTTTTGGGAGTTATGATTTTTAAAAAACGGAAGGTGGAATTTGCCTGTTCTGCAAAATAAGAAGGGCTTGGGGACCTTTCCAGAGACAATTTAAAATGGTGAGGAAGCGGCAGTAGGACTGCAAAAGGAATGTATTCATTCAGGTGGAGCTTGAGGGTGGGGTCAAATCAGAGGTGGGTTCCTACCAGTTCGCACTTATTCGGTAGAACCGGTTCGTCAAATCTACCGAACCGGTTAGAAGAGGTTCCACCAGTGGACCCGGAAAGCAGGCCACACCTACAGAAGAGGTTCCAAACTTTTTTGAAACCCATCACTGGTCCTTGGATATGATTATTCTACACTATCATGCTCATATTTATAAAATTCAGTGCCTCTGTGAAAGGTAAGGATGACTACTGTGTTTGTGGCGCAATCAGAACATTCCGTGTGTTGAAGTTGTTTTAACGCAAACCAAAGATGCCTTTTAAAAAACAAGTTTACATCATATTCTTATGCATGCCAGTGCTGTGTGTGAGGTAATTTAAGGTGGTTCTGACAAGTGTCGTCGGCATCTTCATATCCGGTCACATAGCAATAGCAGTTAGACTTATATACCGCTTCATAGGGCTTTCAGCCCTCTCTAAGCGGTTTACAGAGTCAGCATATTGCCCCCAACAATCCGGGTCCTCATTTTACCCACCTCGGAAGGATGGAAGGCTGAGTCAACCCTGAGCCGGTGAGATTTGAACTGCCGAACTGCAGATAACAGTCAGCTGAAGTGGCTGCAGTACAGCACTCTAACCACTGCGCCACCTTGGCTCTTGGGCGGCAAGCCACTCCCATTCGGTCACATGGGCAGCAAGCCATTCCCACAAAGGAGGCCACACCCACAGAGTAGGTTCGAACAATTTTTGAAACCCACCACTGGGTCAAATGCATCAGCAGTTTGGAATCTCTACGCTCCCATTAGAGGCCTAAGTCCAGGCCTCTTTAATGTCTGTTTACTCTTATTACAGATTTTCCCCTTTGCTTAAATAATTTGTCAAAATAAAATGCCTCCCTCCCCCTACTCTCTCCTCTGTTTAAGTGGTCAGCTAATAAGCGATCTCTTTTCCCTTCTGCCTCCCTTCGATCTCTAGGAATTCGCTAATGAGATGGTCTCTGTGTCAAGCATTCCTCATTACAGCCTGTGGAATGAATCCCCGAAGTTGGAAAATGTCACTTACATGTTGTACTGAATCCATCACCTCCCCTTGTTTGAGATGTCGTTTCCCATCTCGGCGAATCCAGATGGACCTTATTAGCTTCAATTTTTGCATGCCCCAAATGAACCTTAGTCAGTCCCCCTCCCCAAATGTCTGCCATTGTGAGAATAATGGCACACTAATTAAAGCGAGTTGCCGGGCAAAATCTATTACATTCAACTTGACAAAAAGGTGGGCGTTTCCCTTTTATCTGAAACAAGGCTCTCTTTTTTTGCACATTTTTCCTTGGGAGTTAGATGATTAAAACAACAACAACAAGAATCATCGGTTGTGTTCATTCCATTCCATTCAGAAAATGATTCACGCCGCGTCGGCAATCCACAATTTATTAGGTTAATATTAAATAACAATGAACTCTTGGCCCCTGAATTTTCACTGCCACTGTGAAGGGAATCGTAACGACACCAGAAGCTTTGGACCTGTAAAGGAAAGTGGTGCAACGTTGTAGGAGGGAGGGGCTCTTTCCCAAGGATCTAAGAAGGAAGCCTAGAATCCTTCGGTCCCAGGGATCTAAGAAGGAAATCAGCGTAGAATCCTTAGATCCTAAGGGTAATGATTCACAACCAGTCTGTGGAGAGCCAGACAGAAGTCTGCCACAGTCTTTCAGGGTAAGGCTAATAACCTTTATCTCCCTTGAAAAGCTGCCAGAGACCAAATTGCCAATTAGTTTTGCAAGGCCAAATGGAGCACAGAGTCAAACACAGCTTCAGAGTTTAAACCGACCAGAGCGAACAAAATTGCTTCCTGCAAAGGCTCACGTTTGTTTGCCCCTGTTTATGTCTTATGGGAAGGGCCAATCATCTCCAAGCCTTACTCCCGAGTTGCCCCTTTTGTCTTAACTGTTCTTGCCTTCTGGCAGCTCTGCGCATGTGTGCGCTGGGAACAGGTTCTCCCTGTTCCTCTGTCTTGCTGATGTCCGACTCTGGAGGCTCTGGGCACAGCATATAACTCCCAGATGGCCCTGGGCCCCTCTCTACCTCTGACGTAGATCCCTCGTCCGAGCCTTCCCCAGACTCCAGGACTGGCCCATGTTCTTCCCCAACCTCCTCACTGTCTGACTCTGCTGTCAGCTCTGCAGGCCACCGGTGGAGAACAACAATAGCAATAGCAGTTAGACTTATATACCGCTTCATAGGGCTTTCAGCCCTCTGTAAGCGATTTACAGGGTCAGCATATTGCCCCCAACAATCCGGGTCCTCATTTTACCCATCTCGGAAGGATGGAAGGCTGAGCCAACCTTGAGCCGGTGAGATTTGAACAGCTGAACTGCAGAACTGCAGTCAGCTGAAGTAGCCTGCAGTGCTGCACTCTAACCACTGCGCCATCTCGGCTCCTTACTTTCCTGTTGGAAGAATTCCGACAGATTTTATTCTCCAGGTTCCAGTTCACGCCTAAAGCACTTTTCCCTCACAAAAAGTCAAAACAGATTTTATTCCAAGTGGCATCTTCCAAAGAAATCAGTGCGGCCAGGACAAAAACAACAACAACACTAAATTCCTAAATTTGATTGGATTGCATTGGCAAAGAAACATAACGTCAAATGAATTAAATATGGTTAATAGAATTAGTCCCCTCCCCTGGCAGAATTAATCACTGTCATCCATCTCTGTCATGTCGAAAAGCAAAATTGGATGACAAATATTGGCGGGGAGGGAGGGGGAAAATTCCGTAAGGCAGCTGTGGTGCCCAGATATGGCATTTCACTATTTTCCTGTAAATCTACAGTACGTAAGACGGAGAGAGTTGGGAACTAAGACCGCTTGTTCTATTTTTCAAGATGGTATCCGTTAAATTTGAACCTTTTGTGGGGGCACTAACAGAAATGAACTGGGCATCTTTACCAGCCAGTTGTATTGGAAATGTTCCTCTGCTTATTATTCGTGTCAAGTAACAGACTCAAAGAAATCAGAACTCTGAGGCCTGGAGTGTCCTCAAAGTAAGAATTTATTAGAAATGCCCTCTTGGCACACCTGGTGAAAACCCGACTCTGAAGGACCCAAGGTTTTCCCCACTCAAATCAAAACCCAAAGTTGTTCCCCTCCCAGTCCACGCATCTGTCACATGGTCCAATCAGGTCGCAGTCTTCCTTTGGCTGTGTTGTGGCCCGCTGACAGCAGATTCGGAGGTTGGGGAGGGACATGGGCCAGTCCTGGAGTCTGGGGAAGGCTCTGATGAGGGCTCTGTGTCGGAGGCAGAAAGGGGGCCAGAGCCGTATGCCAGTTATCAGCTGCCTTCTGAGTCAGACATGAGTGAGGCAGCTGAGCAACTGGAGCCTGTTCCCATTGTGTGCATGCGCAGAGTTGCCAGAAGAATGGAACAACTAAAGAATAGGAGTCGACTTGGGAGTAAGGCCACAGGTGGAGGGTGAATGGCCCCTCCCAGAGGAAACAAAAGAGGAGCGAAAGGGGAGTGGAGTTTGCAGGAGACAATAACTGATTCGTGACTCTCCGAGACTCCTTGCCAAGTTTTGCAGAGATGGGCCTGGCAGCTCTCCAAGCCAGATAAGGTCTGTGACTGTAAATCCTCCCTGGAAAGACTTTGCTGGAGGCGAATGAGCAGAATTCATACTAAATAAATAAAAGGGGTCTTTGTCGGGAGAAGAAGTTGGCTTCATGCTCTTGGGAACCCTCGGTCCGAACATTAGCATCTTTGGTCTCAAATATGTTTTTTTTATTAAAAAAAATAGACTGGATTGATTTTTTTCGAGGAAGAAGAAAAATCAGTCCAGTTGCCTTTTCAAACACACGCACATGTGCGCACACACACACACACACACACACACACACACACCCTTGAGACAACAACAACCTGGATGACTAAGAATCTTCATAGCCCCCTAGCGTCCGTACAGGTAGTCTTCGACTCGCAACCACAAAGGAGCCAAAAACCTCTCTGTCGCTAAGTGAGACGGCGGTGAAGTTGGATTTTGCCTCATTCCGCGACCTTTCTTGCCGCAGGGGTTATGTGTATCGCTGCAGTTAGCAACACCGTCGTAAAATGAATCTGGCTTCCCCCATTTGCAGAAGGCGTCGAAAGGGTGATCTCGCGACCCTGGGTCACTTCAACCGTCATAAATATGAGTCCATTGGATTTTGACTCACGTGACATGGGGAGGGGGGGGCGCAACGGTCTTCAGTGGGAAAAACGGCCACAAGCCACTTTTTCCCAGTGCCGTTGTATCTTTGAACGGACACTAAACAAACTGCCGTAAGTCGAGGGCTTCCTGTATTAACGAAGCCCACAAGTCACGTGAGATAATTACCGTCCTGTGATTTATAAGTGCTCCTGGTTTCCAAAAGGGAACTATTGATGTAATCGCTCTCCCTTTCATTAAAATACGCCTCCAATCTTTATCGGAGCTGGCGTTTTGGTAAAGCTGTGAAAATCGATCAGACAAATACTTGGTGGGGGACTTCGATGCGAATGACAAACGCACTGCTTAGAAGAAAGTTAAACAAATTGGACCCGAAAATCAAAGAAATGCAGGCATTCATGCTCTCACTTAAACACCCAGAATGGTTTCTTTGTTCTTCGCACACGAAGGATGGGGGAAAGGATCAATGGTAGCAAGCTCTCAGTGACAACTTTATTAATTATATATGTTGGAAATGTACAGTATATGTACTGTATTATGTTAGACTAGAATTGAGCTGGAAGGGACCACGGAGGTCTTCTAGTCCAGCCCCCTGCTCAAGCAGAAGAACCTATACTATTTCAGGTAAGTGATTGTTCAGCCTCTTCTTTAAAAACTCCAGTGATGGAGCACCCACAATTTCTGGTGGCAAGCTGTCCCACAGGTTAATTGTGCTCGCTGTTAGGAATAGAATAGAATAACAGAGTTGGAAGGGACTTTAGAGGTCTTCTAGTCCAACCCCCTGCTTAGGCAGGAATCCCTAAACCACTTGAGACCAATGGTTACCCAACATCTTAAAAACTTCCAGTGTTGGAGCATTCACAACTTCTGGAGGCAACTTCTGTTCCGCTGATTAATTGTTCTAACTGTCAGGAAATTTCTTAATTCGAAGTTGCTTCTCTCCTAGATTAGTTTCCATCCATTGTTTCTTCTTCTTCCCCTCCAGTGCTTTGGAGAATAATTTGACGTCCCTCTTCTTTGTGGCAGCTACCCCAAATACTGGATCGCTGCTATCATGCCATCCCTAAATCTTCTTTTCTTTGGACTAGCCAAACCCGAATCCTGCAGCCGTTCTTCGTATGTTTTAGTCTCCAGGCCTTTGATCATCTCAGTTGCTCTTCTCTGAACTTTTTCCAAAGTCTCAAAATTTTTTGTGTAATATGGTGACCAAAATTGGTTGCAGTATTCCAGGTGTGATCTTACTAAGGTTTTGTAAAGCAGCACTAATACTTCACATTATCTTGATTCTATGCTCCTGTTTGTTTTCTGGCCATATATATATTTATTTTAAATATTTATATGCTTTTCCCAGTTGCAATGTATGGCTGTGAAAGTTGAACCACAAGGAATTTATTTATTTATTTATTTGTTTGTTTATTTATTTGTTTATTTATTTATTTGTCTTGTCTTGTATGCTGCCCACTCCCGGAGGACTCCGGGCGGCTCACAAAAGACAAGGGAAAGGGGGAAAACGAGACAAAGACAACATATTAAAAACAAAACCAACATTCACAATTTCCGTGGAGGTAGATGCTTCTCAGCTCCCCCCAGCCTGCTGGAACAGCCAGGACTTGGTGGCTTTGCGGAAGGCCGGGAGGGTAGTAAGGGTCCGGATCTCAACAGGGAGCTCGTTCCAGAGGGCCGGAGCTGCAACAGAGAAGGCTCTCCCCTGGGGAGTCACCAGCCGACATTGGCTGGCAGATGGAATCCGGAGGAGACCCAACCTGTGCGATCTAATTGGTCTGAGAGAGGTAATCGGCAGGAGGCGGTCTCTCAAGTACCCAAGAAGGCTAAGAGACAAAGAATTGAGGCTTTTGAACTCTGGTGCTGGAGAAGACTCCTATGAGTTCTCTGGATTGCAAGGCGATCCAACCGGTCAGTCCTAGAGGAGATCAACCCTGACTGCTCTTTAGAAGGCCAGATCCTGAAGATGAAACTCAAAGACTTTGGCCACCTGATGAGAAGGAAGGACTTACTGGAGAAGAGCCTCATGGTGGGAAAGACTGAGGGCAAAAGAAGAAGGGGATGACAGAGAACAAGGTGGCTGGATGGAATCACCAAAGCAGTTGGTATGAGCTTAAATGGACTCCAGAGGATGGGAGAGGACAGGAAGGACTGGAGGAACATTGTCCATGGGGTCACGATGGGTCAGACATGACTTCACAACTAACAACAACAACAATTTTTAGCTAAAAGTTGGACGACTCACGATCAAGAATTAAAAGACATATACAATATTTCTTTTACAACTTATAAAACAGTTAAATAACAAGACATTCAAAGCAACAATATCTCTTGATTTTCCAAAGTGCCTGAAGGCAGGACAAGAAACAATGGATGGAAATTAATCAAGGAGAGAAAGCAACTTGGAACCGAGGAGAAACTTCCTAACGGGGAGGAGAATGAACCAATGGAACAGAAGGTCTATGGAGATTCTCAGCCTTGGGACTTTCTTGTTTTTTTTTCTTTTGAAGACATTTCGCTTCTCATCCGAGAAGCTTCTTCAGTTCTGAGAGCAGAAGAAGCTTCTGAGAGAAGCCAAAGAAGCTTCTCAGATGGGAAGCAAAACCTCTTCAAAGAAAAAAAACAGAAAGTCCAATGGGAAAAAAAAACACCTTTGGGACAATGGAACAGAAGTTGCCTTCAGACACGATCGCCATTCCCTCCCTTGTTTCTCCTTCTTCTCTTCGTTCCTGCTATCCCTGGGGGGAAAAAAATAAAGAAAGAATTAGCGTTTGATGTTTGGAACCACGATTAAAATCTTCAGAATAAAAATGATAATGGGTTTTGCAGTCTGCTCCCGAGGCTTCCCAAGCTCTTTGATGAATGCTATCAGAATTATCAGAATTTAGCCCCGGCATGTTTTCGTAGATAATAACGATCATCAGAAAATGGAAACGTGGTGGTGGAAGAGCTAACATTGATCCATATTAAGGAGAAAGGCGAAAAGGAGGCAGTTTGTAAAAGACAGTCATTTTTGATAATTGAACCGACTGCGGAGCGGTTAACTTTATCATATTACAGTTTTGGCTATCGGCTTAGTCAACTGTATTTATAGCACTTGTTAATAAAAAGATAGAGAAAAAGCCATTGGAGCCATAAGATAAAATACAGTCCTTTTTAGAAGGAAAAGGGTAGGGAGAATGAGGAATCTTCCGCCCTGCAGTTCCGGATATTCCGTGGATCCTTTTGAGTAATGCAAGGTGCAATCTAGATAGTGGGGAAAGTGCTGGCTTAGAAACCAGGGGACTGTGAGTTCTAGTCCCGCCTTAGGCATGAAAGCCATCTGGGTGACTTTGAACCAATCACCAGGAGTCGGTGAGTTCTAGTCCCCACTTTGCCTTGAAAGCAATCTGGGTGACTTTGAACTAATCACCAGGAGATGGTGAGTTCTAGTCCCACCTTAGGCATGAAAGCCATCTGGGTGACTTTGGACCAATCACCAGGAGACGGTGAGTTCTAGTCCCCACTTTTCCTTGAAAGCCATCTGGGTGACTTTGAACCAATCACCAGGAGACGGTGAGTTCTAGTCCCCACTTTGCCTTGAAAGCCATCTGGGTAACTTAACCAATCACCAGGAGACGGTGAGTTCTAGTCCCACCTTAGACATGAAAGCCATCTGGGTGACTTTGAACCAATCACCAGGAGTCGGTGAGTTCTAGTCCCCACTTTGCCTTGAAAGCCATCTGGGTGTCTTTGGACCAATCACCAGGAGACGGTGAGTTCTAGTCCCGCCTTAGGCATGAAAGCCATCTGGGTGACTTTGGACCAATCACCAGGAGACGGTGAGTTCTAGTCCCGCCTTAGGCATGAAAGCCATCTGGGTGACTTTGAACCAATCAACAGGAGACGGTGAGTTCTAGTCCCGCCTTAGGCATGAAAGCCATCTGGGTGACTTTGGACCAATCACCAGGAGACGGTGAGTTCTAGTCCCGCCTTAGGCATGAAAGCCATCTGGGTGACTTTGGACCAATCACCAGGAGACGGTGAGTTCTAGTCCCGCCTTAGGCATGAAAGCCATCTGGGTGACTTTGAACCAATCAACAGGAGACGGTGAGTTCTAGTCCCGCCTTAGGCATGAAAGCCATCTGGGTGACTTTGAACCAATCACCAGGATACAGTGAGTTCTAGTTCCACCTTAGGCATGAAAGCCATCTGGGTGACTTTGAACCAATCACCAGAAGACGGTGAGTTCTAGTCCCCACTTTGCCTTGAAAGCCATCTGGGTGACTTTGAACCAATCAACAGGAGACGGTGAGTTCTAGTCCCCACTTTGCCTTGAAAGCCATCTGGGTGACTTTGAACCAATCAACAGGAGACGGTGAGTTCTAGTCCCCACTTTGCCTTGAAAGCCATCTGGGTGACTTTGAACCAATCACCAGGATACAGTGAGTTCTAGTTCCACCTTAGGCATGAAAGCCATCTGGGTGACTTTGAACCAATCACCAGGAGTCGGTGAGTTCTAGTCCCCACTTTGCCTTGAAAGCCATCTCGGTGACTTTGAACCAAACACCAGGAGATGGTGAGTTCTAGTCCCACCTTAGGCATGAAAGCCATCTGTGAGACTTTAGACCAATGACAAAGAAATGGTCAGTTCTAGTCCCCCACTTTGTCTTGAAAGCCATCTGGGTGACTTTGAACCAATCACCAGGAGATGGTGAGTTCTAGTCCCGCCTTAGGCATGAAAGCCAGTTGGATCCTTTTCTCTCAGCTCAACCCACCTCACAGGGCTGTTGCGGAGAACACGAGGAAGAGGAGTATTATGTTTGATTTACTCGTAATAAATGATGTACAATGACAATAAAGGATTTGAACTTGAAGGATGAACATTCTCCAAGGCACCTGAGGGTAGAACAGGAAGCAATGGGTGGAAACTAATCAAGGAGAGAAGCAACTTAGAACTAAGGAGAAATTTCCTGACAGTTAGAACAATTAATCAGTGGAACAACTTGCCTCCAGAAGTTGTGAATCCTCCAACACTGGAAGTTTTTAAGAAGATGTTGGATAGCCATTTGTCTGAAACGGTATAGTGTTTCCTGCCTAAGCAGGGGGTTGGACTAGAAGACCTCCAAGGTCCCTTCCAACTCTTGTTATTCTATATTCATAAGTAAAATAATTTAAAATAAATCTGTTTCATATCATGATGGTATGCAATCAGCTTTCAACAATTTGTTTCATCTTGATCAGGTTTTTTTTTGGTGAATGAAGGTGTTTAGAGCAGTGGTGAAATTCATTTTTTTTTACTATTGGTTCTGTCGGCGTGGTTTGGTGGGCATGGCAGGGGAAGGATATTGCAAAATCCCCATTGCCACCCCACTCTGGGGCCAGCCAGAGGTGCTATTTGCCGGTTCTCCGAACTACTGTGGTTAGGGTGCAGTACTGCAGGCCACTTCAGCTGACTGTTAACTGCAGTTCAGCGGTTCTAATCTCACCGGCTCAAGGTTGACTCAGCCTTCCATCCTTTCGAGGTGAGTGAAATGAGGACCCGGATTGTTGAGGGCAATATGCTGACTCTGTAAACCGCTTAGAGAGGGCTGAAAGCCCTATGAAGCGGTATATAAGTCTAACTGCTATTGCTATTGCTACTAAAAAGGTTCTCCAGAACCTATCCGAACCTGCTGAATTTCACCCCTGGTTAGGGAGACATAAAAATGCTCACATACATCCTTCTTTAAGGTATGAAATGTTTACACAGTTTTGTCGATTGTCAAAATTTCTGTTTGCACTTCTTTCTAATGTATTCTTTCTTTTTTTCCCCTTTACATTACTGCGGCAAATCTACATTTTAAAATATGCAACTTCCCCAAACAATTGCATCTCAGCGTGCCGATTTCAAACAGAGTGATATTTTGAAAAGGAAACTGTCAGCCACCACAAACGCCATGCCTTTCTGTGTAACAACAGATTTCATCTGAATGCGCAACCACGCTAATTTCTCCATGGCTCTGCCTCTCAGCAGGAACACAAACAAATAGCAAAATCACAATTTAAAATGAAAAAGCATTCTGCTTTGGTTCTGAATTCCCGTCCCAAATGTCATCCAGGTTGGACGGGAAGGTTTATTTTGAATTTTGGCACTCGAGTTAACTTTCTCTAATTTTGTGCTTTCCCCATTTGTTTGTTTGTTTTTATATATATTTTTATTTATATACTAGCTGGATACCTGTCCTCTGCTATGAAACTATATGATTGGGCTTGATAAATTGACACACAGCTTGAAAATTAATGAGTACCGTAGTTACATTGGCCTCTCCTCTCCCCTTTTCTCCCTCAATCTAATGCCTTAGCGTCAGAGCGTTTTTCAGGTGGGGAGGGGGAGTAGAATGTCTAAAATGCAGCCTGCAGGCTGGATGAGTCACGTGCTGGTCACATCCATGCCCAAGTAGTAGTTGGAACAGAGTTCTTTTCAGGTGGGGAGGGGGAGTAGAACATCTAACTCCTTAGCATCAGAACAAGTTTTTAGATAGATATATATATATATATATATATATATATATATATATATATATGTATGTATGTATGTATGTATGTATGTATGTATGTATGTATGTACACACACACATGTTTTTGTAGATTTATACACACATACACACACATACACACACACACACACATTTGTCAATGCATCTGGTATGCCCAAACATGGGAGAGAGCATACGGCAGCCCAAGTTCGAATCCCAGTAAGGGTATGGCTAGCTGATGAGAGCTAAATACCTTGAAATAGATCTATACTAGTTTCCCTTTGTTTATTTATCAGCAAAAATGCAACACACACATACACATATAAAATAAAATGTATATTAATTCCTGTCATTAACAGAGGTAGTTAGAAAAGTTATATTTGCTCTTCTTTAAGTTGATGAATACAATTTCCCCAAACTTTCCATTTCGTTAAAAAAAAAATCAGACTGCCCCTATACTTTGTGCCATTTAAGGGCACGGTTATCACGATTTACATTTGAAATCCTAAATTCTGGGATAAGTAAGGCATTTTTTAAAGTAGCTTAGTCCACTACCAAGAGTTCTGATGTTTCGCAAGACTGAAAAGTCAACTCTTTTGAAAGAACGAGAACGGATTACTGCTGATAAGGAATGAGAACGATACTGTTTAATCTAGCAAGCTCTTCTTTTTTTATAAAAAAAAAGACACGCGTCCCCTTTTAAAATTATCCTTTTATTTCTGGCAGTGAGAAAATGGGTTTGTTTGGGGCCGCCCGATCCAGAATTCCACTAATCCTGGCCCATGCATCATTTGTTGAAAGATCTTATCCGTCCCACAGTGGCTCTAACCTTCAGCCATTTTTAAGCCTCTTTCACAATGGCACCTAAATCTTGCTAAAAATTGATTATTGCCTCATTTTAAATCCTCAGCTGATTGATTGTCAGCTAAGTTAAGCTTAACTCCGGGTGTATTTAAAAGGTCAAAACGACATTGCATCCCCAGATGCGTAATGATGCTTTTTAAAAAAAAACATAGGCCAGGGATAAATCGTACTTTCATTACATCTAGGTAAAGGTTATTGATGGGAGGCAATTGATCAGTGGCATTGAAATCACATGGGTGGAAAAAACACCTTTTCTTGCATGCTGCAGTTCATGAAATTATTCCTGCTGGAACAAATGGATTACAAATCGGTGTATAACGTTTACTGGGTTGACTTTTACCCTCTTATTTAACTTCCTTTGGAACCTATTTCTTCTCACCGGCTCAAGGTTGACTCAGCCTTCCATCCTTCCGAGGTGGGTGAAATGAGGACCCAGACTGTGGGGGCAATATGCTGACTCTGTAAACCGCTTAGAGAGGGCTGAAAGCCCTATGAAGCGGTATATAAGTCTAACTGCTATTGCTAACTGCTATTGCTACTTCTGCTGTTATTTCAAGTCACGAATTTGGATTGGACTATTGCATATTGCATTTCAGGACCAGAAAAGGCTAATTAAGTAAATATGCACATTGGGAGCATATGTAAAATGGCCTTGAACTGCATTTAGTATTCTGTGAACTTTGACTGACTCTCAAGATTCCTATTGACATCTCACTGGGTGGGTGGGTAAGGAATTAAATTACCCAGAAATTAATGCCACGCTGGCATCGGTGACAAGATTTACATCCCAGGTGAATCTCTCCCCGCGAAAACTTTCTAAAAAATTTATACCCTCGGTCTTCACTCTCACAGAGCTCGGTGAATGTCCTTTAAATATATGACCCTAATGAGAGAAAATGTAAATGGCAACCATGTAATTGAGCGCTAGTTTAATTCATTTTTCGGGAGATAGGATGGCGGGATTTAGAGCGTCGGTAATTCGCAGTCCCGAATGGAATAATGGCCAGTTGAGGACGGGAGAATATTTACACACATTCGAACACACAGACTTGCATTTTCCTCCTATTGACATTGACGTAAATCTTGCCACTAGTCTGGGACTTTGAAATCCTCCCATTCTGTTTTCCTATTGTCTGAAATCTTCCAGGGGTTTTCTAGCCTGACTGAGTGCTAATTCTCAGAACGGTTAGAGAAATGGTAAGGTTGCATTGATCAGTCATGAACAGCAATGAGTAATTTGTGAGTGATTTTCTAGAACAGCAACGGCTAACCTTTTGGGGAGGCCAAGTGCCCGAAGCGTGCACATTTGGGCACCCCACCATCCAGTCAGAGCTGAAGAAGCTTCTTGGATGAGAAGAGAAACATCTTCAAAAGAAATAAAAAACAAGGAAGTCCAGTTCTCTCTAAAAGGCACCTTTGGGTCTTGTTTTTTTGGTTTAATTTTTCACGAGAGGCTGTGGGAGAAGGGCCTCCTTAGTAGATATAAGTTGCCTCTTCCCATTCACCATTTTGAAAATAGCAATAGCAATAGCAGTTATGTTGTTGAATGTTGAATGTTTATTTCATTTATATGCCGCCCTTTCCCCCCGAAGGGGGACTCAGGGCGGCTCACAACTCAAACCAGGGAAGGGGGGATACAGACAAATTAACAACAACACAAAAACAATACATGATTTAAAAACACACAACAATCACACCATTCGAGGCGGGGGCAACGGTTCTTTAGCCCCACGCCTGTCGGAACAGCCAGGTTTTAAGGGCTTTGCGGAAGGCGTGGAGGGTGGTGAGGGTGCGAATCTCCACGGGGAGTTCGTTCCAAAGGGTCGGAGCAGCCACAGAGAAGGCTCTCCTTCGGGTGGTCGCCAGTCGACACTGGCCGGCGGATAGAATTCGGAGGAGGCCTTGTCTGTGGGATCTAATCGGTCTGGTGGAGGTAATTGGCAGCAGGCGGTCTCTCAAGTACCAGGTCCAATACCATGAAGGGCTTTATAAGTGATGACTAGCGCCTTGAAGCGTATCCGGAGACCAATAGGCAGCCAGTGCAGCTCGCGGAGGATAGGTGTTACGTGGGTGAACCGAGGTGCACCCACGATCGCTCGCGCGGCTGCATTCTGGACAAGCTGCAGTCGCCGAATGCTCTTCAAGGGCTGCCCCATGTAGAGCACGTTGCAGTAGTCCAGTAGTCCAGTTAGACTTATATACCGCTTCCTAGGGCTTTCAGCCCTCTCTAAGCAGTTTACAGAGTCAGCATATCGCCCCCACAGTCTGGGTCCTCATTTCACCCACCTCGGAAGGATGGAAGGCTGAGTCAACCTTGAGCCGGTGAGATTAGAACCGCTGAACTGCAGATAGCAGTCAGCTGAAGTGGCCTGCAGTACTGCACCCTAACCACTGCACCACCTCGGCTCTAATCAAGAATCCCTCCTCTGAATCCTTCTTTACAGGTGCCTTTGCCCAGAAAGCGGGGAGGCGGGGATGTATCTATGCTTTTTTCTATTTCCCCCCGCACTTAAATATCATCCTAATCATCTGGTCCCACTCAGTGCCCACATTAGTGGGTTGATTAGTTGCAATATTTTTTCAATGCCAATGACATTGCAATCACACCTGTCTTGCAGGTGAGCATAAGAAGGACACGGAGGACTGTTTTTTTTAAAGTTTTTGCTCAAAGAAAAAACCCAGCAAGACATTATTAGACAACTAAAAACCCAGCGTTTGCATGAAATTGTTATGAAATTCATTACTGGCAAATTAACAGAAGGCTGTTGAACAGGTGCGCGCCTATAAATATTCTGCTGTTCCACCTCTGATTAACCTGGAGGGAAACGTTTTCTGTATCTAGCAAATGCGGCTCTGTGTGGCTTCCTAGCTATGTTGAGATGTAGGGGTGGGCTTCAAAAATTTCAGCAGTGGGGTTCTCTGCCCTGTTGCTGGGTGGGCGTGGCCATGAGGTGGCGCAGTGGTTAGGGTGCAGTACTGCAGGCCACTTCAGCTGACTGTTATCTGCAGTTCGGCGGTTCTAATCTCACCGGCTCAAGGTTGACTCAGCCTTCCATCCTTCCGAGGTGGGTGAAATGAGGACCCAGACTGTGGGGGGCCGATATGCTGACTCTGTAAACCGCTTAGAGAGGGCTGAAAGCCCTATGAAGCGGTATATAAGTCTAACTGCTATTGCTATGATGGACGTGGCCGAGTCAGCCAAAAACTGCCCCCAAAACCAGGATGAAAACATCCTGAAAAAAGCCCCCAAATTGCCTGGACTGTTTTCCAGTGTCCCGGCGTCCGCAAAGACCAGCTGACGACGGTGAGCGTGCCCACAGAGAGGGCTCTGTGCCATAGGTTTACCCTCATGGCCCTATATAGAAAGAAAATGTTGTGCTCAACACCAGTGGTGGGTTGCAGGCGGTACACCGCGGTTACGGGCGTACCGGAGCCTGCCTGGAGCACCGGATACCGTTCCAGTACAGTGCTCCGGAGGGCCCACCCACCCGCCCGAGCTCCTTACCTGTGTTTTACATCTTCGGCACTTCCGCGCATGTGCACAGCATGTAAAGCGGCTATTTGATGCTCCGCTGAGCAGCTGGAGTGTCGCAGAAGTGTTAAGACACATGCGGACGCTGCCGGGCCTGTTCCAACCAGGGGTGGGTTTCAACCGGTTCACGGTGGTCCCCGCGAACCGGTTGGTCGGCGAACCCGGAAGTAAGTAACTTCCGGGAACGGCGAAGGGCCCACCCGCCCGCCCGCGTTGCTTACCCGGTTTTGATGAGTTCTGCGCTTCCACGCATGCGCAGGACGCATACAGCACCTACGCAATCCTCCAGGAGCAGCTGGAGCATCGCACAGACGCTAGTATGCATGCGTGCGCTGCGCGCATGCACGAGGACGCCGCCGGCCCCGTTCCAACCGAACCGGTTGGAACGGGGTGAGAAACCCACCCCTGGTTCCAACCATACCAGATCCAGAACCCACCTCTGCTCAACACATAACCATTCATGCAGTGACTTTTTGACGTTACAACAGCATCGAATGAAGTGACTTTCAAGCAGTCCTCACACTTCATCGTAGCATCTCGATGGTGATGTGGTTAAAATTTCGGCGCTCGGCAACCAGGATGGGTTTACAATCGTTGCAGCATCTCAGGGTCACGTGATCACTGACGGTGACCTTCCCATCTGGATTCTGACAAGGGTGAAACCTTTGTGAACTGCAAATAATTCATATATGGGAAGCCCGATTCCCTTAACAATGGCAATAGTTCGCTTAAGCAGTTGTGGGAAAAGGCCGTAAAATTGGGTGTTACTCACTTAAACAAGAGAAATTCTGATCCCAATTGTGGTTGTAAGATGAGGACTACCTGCGATTGGCAGGGTCTTTTAGAGGGAGGAAGGAATGGGATGGCTTGAGCAGATGAATGAGAAAATCCAGATGTGAATACAGAAAAATCACAATGTCAGGGTTCCAAATAGCATCCAAAAGGAAATCAGAGTCCGAGGCAAAACATTCCTCAAAGTTCCAATTTATTAAGAGAGCCATGTTGGCACATCTGGGAAAAGCCGAATCTGAAAGCTTCCCGGTTTTCACCACCTAGTGGAAAGTTCAAGATCTTGCCCCTACACTCACCAGTCCATCCCATGGTCCAATCTCCCACTGCCATGCTGGCAGTTCCACCCATCCAGCTCCGGTCAGATGCAGAGGTGCATAGACAAAGGATGACCTTGGCTTTCTAGAAAGAATGTTGTTATGGCTACATAGCATCTAACTCCATACAATCCTCCCTTCCATTTTCCCACAATATAAAATGCATAGTAGAATAATAGAAAGTGTGGCAGGCCAAAGATGCAAAAGACTGAGGTTGTCAACTAATTTGTACAAACAAATTACAACACGAAAAAAAAACCCTCCAATTTTTTTTTTCTTCAGATACGGTGTTGGTTTTGCTAGGAGAATTGTTGCTAAGAGACTCGTGGTGATTTCAATGCGTTTCTTTATTTGGAATTTTGGAAAATGCTCATGTGTCTTATCCCATAGCTGCTGTAATCTTCAAATCCAGAATAACTCTCACAAATATATGAATTATTTGCAATTAAAAAAAGGTTTCACTCTCAAAGAGTTGAAGAAGCTTCTGGGATGAGAAGTGAAACATCTTCAAAGGAAAAACCAGAAACCGTCCCGTTGCCTCTTGAAAAACAGCCATGACTTGGAGGACTGAAGCTCTCCATAGATATTTTACACTCAAAGATATGTTTGAATCAGAAGGAAGGAAAAATATTTCCCTTTTAATTACAGCTCTTAATATATTCGCCAACACAGGAATGGAATTGCTCTCATCTCCTGGAACCAATAAAATAATTGCAGAAGAGGAAATATAATTTGAATAAAAGGAATTAAGGTTAATATTACCTTAAGTAATAGCTGGGCACCTGTGTTAGGCACCACATTGAATACTTATGATGGATTTACGATGGTTTGCCATGGACAAAGCCTGATGCTCTTAGCGGCTTTAACCAAATGAAAAACACATTTTCTCCCATTCGTTTAATTTTGGGGTTCTCTAAAAATAAGCTTGGCAGAAGTTCAGGTTCATCTAAATGTTTATATAAATTCGGACCTCCTGGACCTGTAGAATAATTTGCATTTATTCAGAACTTTGCGGGAGTTTTGTTCTCAGTAAATACATGCACTCATATCAGGGAAAACATTCCCTGAAGTGTATTACATTAGGGAAACATCATTTGCATGGATAAGTAATGCATATGTATTCAAAAATGTCACTGGGTTGAAGAAATACGCATGGAAATGCGAACACTTTTTCATACAGGTGTTTCAAATTGGTAAAATGTGCGTGCTGCCCACCCATTCATCATCTAACAGAGCATGCTGCTCTTATCAAGCCTATAGAAAACCAGGGAAGGTTGGTCTCCTTGTGAGAAATTATCCCAAATCCTTTTTTTTAAAATAAATTTTTATTTTAAACACATAAACACATCAACAGAAACAGACACATGACTTAAAACAACATAGGAACAATAAGCTCCATCGTATATCATACCACAGTTCCGAATCGGTTTCTTTGCAGTTAGTGTTTTCCCTTCTATACATTTCTATCTTGCATTCATAATCTCCTTCTTCGTTATCCATTTTTATGTACAGTTCTATATTTATTTATACTTAGCTATTTATAACCAAATATTATTTACCTATATTGTGCTTTATATTTTTACTGTCATTTATTCTCTTACATACAATTATAGGTATACATTCACATAGTTATTCTTTTTCTTTGCCCTTCTTATACTATTGTTATTCCATTTAAAAGGTTATAAGGTACAGTTTGGATTGCTTTGTTTACCATCCCTAGGACCTGCTGTAACACCACCTTATTTTCCCTTTCTTTTCTCCCTTCCTCCCTTCTCTACTTCCTTCCTTCCTCCTCTCCTTCCCCTTCTTCCTTCCCTTACCTCTCCCCTACTCCTACCCTCTTTCTTCTCCTTCCTACCCTCTCTCCTTCTCTTTCTCTCTCTTCCTCCCTCCTCTCCTTCTCTTTCTCTCCCTTCCACCCACCTCTCCTTACCTCTTTCTTCTTCCCTTACCTCTCCCCCACTCTTCCTTTCCTACTATCTCTCCTTCTCTTTCTCTCCCTTCCACCTATAACAGAGGCGGGACAGCACCCACCCAGTTTAATATTAATGCTCCATTTTCTTGTTGGAGAGGTTAGCAATACCAAGCGAGGTTAAGGCAGAAACCTGGAGAAAACAGGACCATGGAGAGCTCCAAATGGATCTTCTGAAAGACAAAAAAGAAGAATGTTCTCTCAGCAACACTCTAAAGTGGAGGTGTAATTTCATGGTACACTTCCTAAACCTTTGAATCAAAATATCAGGTTTTATTCCCCCAAATAGCATCATCTCACAAAGCCTGCATTCACAATCTACCCTGTTTGCTATTAGTTAAATGAATATTCTTCCTTGATGACTGCTGAACAGGCTGAATTAGTTTTAATTATTACTGCAAGGTCTATCAATTAAACTGTCTAACAGCATGGTGAGGACCTCCCTCTACAGTCATAGATTTGCATGTATTTTTCATGCCATGTTTAATTCAAATTCGGTTTTTGCTTCTTTGGAGTTTTCCACCTTATGGAAGGAAGACTGGGTTTTTTTTTTAATTATTAAAAAAAAACATTCTTCCCATTACTGGTTTACTTTGAGACATTCTTTTTTGGGGTAGCTTTTTCGTTTTTCTTTCTTTTCTTTTTTTTGTCCTCAGGAAATGTGTTTCTTTTAATGGTAGAATGAGTTATTTTCTTGCACGCAAGCAAACCTTAGCTTTGAATTATTGTCTGGTGCAACAAATTGCTGCTATTCACAGATTCAGAATAAGGTTTAAATCAAAGACCCAGAGGTATTTGTCTTGTAAAACGTTAACTGTTTTGCTAGATCTTAACTGTTGCCTTCCTGGATTAGACTCAAAGTACATGATCTTCATTAAAAGTAAAGGTTCCTCTCGCACATATGTGCTAGTTGTTCCCAACTGTAGGGGGCGGTGCTCATCTCTGTTTCAAAGCCAAAGAGCCAGCACTGTCCGGAGATGTTTCTGTGGTCATGTGGCCGGCATGACTCAACGCCAAAGGCACATAGAACGCTGTTACCTTCCCACCAAAAGTGGTCCCTATTTTTCTACTTGCATTTTTACATGCTTTCGAACTGCTAGGTTGGCAGAAGCTGGGACAAGTAATGGGAGCTCACTCCATTATGTGGCACTAGGGTTTCGAATTGCCAAACTGCTGGTCTTTCTGATCGACCAGCTCAGAGTCTTAGCACTGAGTAGGGAATACAGTGGCTTAGCAGTTAAAAATGCTGAGCTTGTAAGCTAGAAAGCTGACAGACCAGGTTAGAGACCCAAGTGCTGCTTGATGGGGTGAGCTCCCGTTCCTTGCTCCAGCTCCTGCCCATCTAGCAATTCAAAAGCATGCAAATGCGATTAGATAAGTAGGTACCACCTTGGTGGAAGGTCACAGGGTTCCGTGTGCATATAGTCATGCTGACCACATGACCACAGAAGTGACTTTAGAGTATGCTGGCTCCCTCCGCTAAAAAATAGAGATGAGCACCACTCCCTAGAATCAGACATGACTGCACATGGGAATCCCTTACCTTTATCTCGCATCTGTGAATATCTATGCCTGGCCGAATGGGAAGTAGTGTCAGAACCTCTCCATTAGATAATTAGGAAAGAAGACCACGAGACTCCATGGGTAGAAATCAAGTGTACTTTTACTAATTATAAATGATTAAAGGCATAGCGAAGCGAAGACTGATTATTTAGGTGCGAAAGCGATTGATATATAGAATAACCCATTCCCCACCCCTTGGCATCACAGTTACGGTCCAATCATAATTCTCCCAAGTGTCAGGTGTGAGATAACTTCAAAAGGCATCATGAAGATTGAATGTCGGTGCCGTTA
This sequence comes from Thamnophis sirtalis, assembly GCF_051295495.1. Classification (NCBI taxonomy): domain Eukaryota; kingdom Metazoa; phylum Chordata; class Lepidosauria; order Squamata; family Natricidae; genus Thamnophis; species Thamnophis sirtalis. Next base: position 52,836,754 of record NW_028261393.1, on the reverse strand, counting down.
GTCCTGGCGGGAATCTCCTACGCATGCGTAGTCCGACAGGCAGCTGAGCTCCAGAACCTTCCTCCAGCACAATTAGTAACCCCTCCCAAATACCATGCCCTCCCTCCCCGTTTCATGGCAGCCGAAGCAACAGCAAAGCAGAGGCTGACAAGTAGTTTAGACCAGTGTTTTTCAACCTTGGCAACTTGAAGATGTCCGGACTTCAACTCCCAGAATTCCCCAGCCAGCGAATGCTGGCTGGGGAATTCTGGGAGTTGAAGTCCGGACATCTTCAAGTTGCCAAGGTTGAAAAACACTGGTTTAGACAATAGTTCCCCCACCACCACACACACATTTTCTTTCCTTTAGCAAACTATCCAGTAGGCTGAGAATTTTCTGATGGACTCTCATTGAAATACTAAGCAGTTCCTGGAAGAGAAGGACTGTGGATTTTCGGCTGCCATTCTTGGCTTGAGTGTGAGCAATCAATCTTAATTAGCCAGTTGATCATCTGAGTTACTGGTGCTTGGGGATTAAGAAGATAGTTTCCCACAGCTAATGGGACTGAAAAGATTGCCACCTATGCTATGGGGCATGAATCTTTCATTAATGACCCTTATTGCAATTAAGGGTTGGCGCATGGATATATCCTTGTGCTGGTTTCCTCTGAGCGTGAGGAAACTTTCCTAGGCTTTGCATATCTACTGTACTAACGGTGCTTTTCTCAGGAGGCAATGGGACTTGCTTGATTTTCCTGTGAAGACATTTCACTTCTTGTTCAAGAAGTTTCTTCAACTCTCACAGGACCAGGGGCGTGCAGTCAGGGGAGGCAGGGGAGGCAGAGCCTCATCACTGTCATCATGAAAAGAAAAAAAATGTAAAAGGAAAAAGGCTGAGCTAGTTGCTGCCAGAATCACCATGGATGACTCTGCTTAGTGCTTAACTGTTTAAAAAAAGCCTCTAAAATAGTGCCCTCTACAGGAGGCGGCAGGAGAACAACGTGCCTCATCTAGTCTGACTTTATGATCACTCGAGCAGAGCTAAGCAAGGGTTAAAAGCTGAAAAATTCCTGACGTAGATGAGGCACGTCGTTCTCCTGCCTCCTGTAGAGGGCGTTTTTTTAGAGGCTTTTTAGAGGCTCTGGCAGCAACTAGCTCAGCATGGCCTCAACTCATGCCTTTTTCCTTTTACATTTCTTTTCTTTTCTTAGAGCCGAGGTGGCGCAGTGGTTAGGGTGCAGTACTGAAGGCCACTACAGCTGACTGTTATCTGCAGTTCAGCGGTTCTAATCTCACCGGCTCAAGGTTAACTCAGCCTTCCATCCTTCCGAGGTAGGTGAAATGAGGACCCAGACTGTGGGGGCGATATGCTGACTCTGTAAACCGCTTAGAGAGGGCTGTAAGCCCTATGAAGCGGTATATAAGTCTAACTGCTATTGCTATTGCTATTCTTTTCATAGGCAGGCAAGAGCAGAATTGAAATCCTCTCTGAAACAGCTGGAAAAGGTACGTGTGTGGGTTGGAGGGAGGGGGAGGAATTCAAAAAGTTTGATTGCATGCAGAGCCACGTTGCCTTTTCAAACACACACACACACACACACGGATAAAAGTATATAAGCCCAGCTTCACTGATTACAAGTTTGAAAAGGCAACGTGGCTCCACCTGCAATCAAAGGCTCGGATCGGAAGGCAGCAGGAGAATGGGGGTGGGGGTATGGGAGAGGAGCTGCTTTCAAGCCATTGGAAAATATATCCAATCCAACTTCTGTGTTTGTGTTTGTTTGAGAGTGAGTGAGTGAGAGAGGGATCCAACTTCTCTGTGTGCGTGTGTCTGTTTGAGAGAGGGGGGAGGGAGGAAGAGAGGGAGGAAGGAGGGGGAGGGAGAAGAAAAAGAATGAAAGAAAACTTTTTTGCAAAGGAGAAAAGCCAATGCTGTCGCTTAAAATCGGAACTGAGCATGCCTGGCTGTGGAATTCTGGGAGTTGAAGTCCACAAGTCTAAAAAAATTTGAAACCCCTGTGTCAGTGCCTCATCAGCCATAAACCTCACCGCACGTCACTGCACATAAGAGCCGAGGTGGTGCAGTGGTTAGGGTGCAGTACTGCAGGCCACTTCAGCTGACTGTTATCTGCAGTTCAGCGGTTCTAATCTCACCGGCTCAAGGTTGACTCACCCTTCCATCCTTCCGAGGTGGGTGAAATGAGGACCCAGAGTGTGGGGGCGATATGCTGACTCTGTAAACCGCTTAGAGTGGGCTGAAAGCCCTATGAAGCGGTATATAAGTCTAACTGCTATTGCTATTGCACAGGACAGTGGGGAATGGAAGGAGTTGTCAGAGCCGAAGAAGCTTCTTGGATGAGAAGTGAAACGTTTTTAAGGAAAAAAAACAAGGAAGTCCAGTTGCCTCTGAAAAAGCACCTTTGGGACAACCATGATTGAGAATCTCTACAGACTCATATCCAGTGGTACAATTCAGCCGCTTCTATCTGGTTCAGGCAAACCGGTAACGGTGGCGCCCGGAGGCTCCGCCCACCCACCCGGACGTCATCATGTCCCATTTTGATCTTCTGCGCATGCACGGAGGCAGCAAGTGCGCTCACGTTTGCGAACCAGTAACGAAGATAAGTTGATTTTTACCCCTGTTCCTATATCTGCTGTATTTCCCAGGAGTTGGGGAAAATTGACTGATTAGCTCTGGAGATTTTGAAGTTAAAGGTATAAATGCCTGCAAGAGATGAAAGACACAATTAACCTGAAGTAGAGTGCTTTGAGTTGGGTCACCACACAGGATGGTGGCTCTCAGCAAGATATACTGAGTTAATAAAGAATATACTGAGTTAACTCATTATTAATAGAATGATAAAAGTCAGATGGCATCAGGCTGAGATCAGACGCTACGAAGGTGTTCTATTAACAATTGGGAGTATTGGGACTGTCCTTTCTGGCTTCTACTGGCTAGTGAGGCCGGGTTTTAGAGGGCCACAACTCTACGTACAACAAATTACTACAATGCATCTCTGGTTTTGTTTATTGGCTTGTTGAATCAACTTCTACAAATGCCACAACTGCGACACAGAATTAAAACCATACAAGAAGCAAGAAGCAGACAGCTTTTGTTATATAGCAGTTGTCACTTACACCATGCTGGGCCTGCAAATCGGATTGTCAGGGGTGGGGAGAGGGAGGGAGAGAGACAGAGAGAGACAGAGAGAGAGAGAGAAAGGAAGAGAGGAAGAGAGAAAGAGAAGGAGAGAGAAAGAGAGAAGAGGGAGGGGAGAGAGAAAGAGTGAGTGTGAGAGAGAGAAAAATAGAAAGAGAGAGACAGACAGAAACAGAAAGACAGAAAGAAAGAGAAGAGGGAAAGAGACAGAGAGAAGAGGGAAAGAGACAAAGAGAGAGGGAAGAGGGAAAGAGATAGAGAGAGAGAGGAAGAGAGGAAGAGAGAGAGAGAAGGAGAGAGCCAGAGAGAAGAGGGAGAGAGAGAGAGAAAGAGTGAGAGAGAGAGAGAAAAAGAGAAAGAGAAAGACAGAAACAGAAAGACAGGGAGAAAGAGAAGAGGGAAAGAGACAGAGAGAAGAGGGAAAGAGACAAAGAGAGAGAGAAGAGGGAAAGAGAGAGAGAGGAAGAGATAAAGAGAAGGAGAGAGGAAGAGAGGAGGGAGAGAGAGAAAGAGTGAGAGAAAGAGAGAAAAAGTGAAAGAGAGAAACAGAAACAGACAGACAGAGAGAAAGAGAAGAGGGAAAGAGAGAGAGGGAAGAGGGAAAGAGAGAGAGAGAGGAAGAGAGAAAGAGAAGGAGAGAGAAAGAGAGAGGAGGGAGGGAGGGAGAGAAAGAGTGAGAGAGAAAGAGAAAAAGAGAAAGAGACAGAGACAAGAAGACAGAGAGAGAAGAGGGAAAGAGACAGAGAGACGAGGGAAAGAGACAAAGAGAGAGAGAAGAGGGAAAGAGAGAGAGAGAAAGAGAAAGTGTGTGTGAGAGAGAAACAGAGAGACATAGAGAGAGAAAGAAGAAGGAAAGAGAGAGAGAAAGAGAGAAACAGAGAGAGAGAGTAGAGGGAAAGAAGAGAAGAAAAAAAGTTAAAACAGCAGTTCAGCTTGTTTGCAATTAAGCTGCTTAAGTTGGAGGTAATGGCTCTTCTCTTATCTGAGCTGGTGCAAATCTTTATTTTATAAACAACACCCCCCCTTCCCCAAATACTAATAAAGGAGGACACCAACTGAAAAAAGGATTACCAGCCTCCATGTGGAAGGGAACTCTGCCAGTAATAAGTTTATCAGGGCAATGCACACACGGGGCCTATGGCATACCATTAATTTGCCTTTCCTACCAAATTAGCTGTGCTTGGTTTTGTGTGCCTTCCAATTTTATATCCCTGATTACACATTCACAAAACAGGCCCATCTTCCAGGCGTAAATACAATCACTTTGAAAATATAATTGCACGTGTGTGTTTATCAAGAACGTAATTTGTTTTACTTTCTAGTGACTAATTATAGGGGAAATAGGAAGGTCTGGTTGGCCACGGTGTGGGTTTTTAAATATGAAAAAAAAATATGGCAGAGGGAGAGGGGAAGGAATGGTTGGAATCACACACCATTGGTATTCTGTTTGGGAAAGAGCTGGTTTTTCAGCTGGTGGACATGTGGACCTCAGTCCCCCCGCCGCAGGAATTTGATAGCCTAGGCCCGTAGTTCTCAAGTTTTTCTTGAAGAGCTGGGTGGCGCAGTGGTTAGAATGTAGTATTGCAGGCTGACTCTGCCCACTGCCAGCACTTTGATCCTGACCAGCTCAAGGTTGACTCAGCCTTCTGTCCTTCTGAGGTCACTTGGCCAATAAAGAATATTCTGTTGTGTTCTGTTCTGTTGTGTTCTGTCCTATCCTGTTTTCTCTTCTGTTCTAATTCCTTATTCTATTCTTATATTCTGTTCTGTCCTGTTTTCTGTTCTATTCTATTCTAATTCCCTATTCTATTCTATTCTATTCTATTCTATTCTATTCTATTCTACTCTACTCTACTCTACTCTATTCCATTCCATTCCATTCCATTCCATTCCATTCCATTCCATCTTCTATTCTATTCCATTCCATTCCATTCCATTCCACTCTACTCTATTCTATTCTATTCCATTCCATTCCATTCCATTCCATTACATTCCATATTCTATTCTATTCTATTCTATTCTATTCTATTCTATTCTATTCTATTCTATTCTATTCTATTCTATTCCATTCCATTCCATTCCATTCCATTCCATTCCATTCCACTCCACTCCACTCCATCTCCATCTCCTATCCTATCCTATCCTATCCTATCCTATCCTATCCTATCCTATCCTATCCTATCCTATCCTATCCTATCCTATCCTATCCTATCCTATCCTATCCTATCCTATCCTATCTTATCCCATTCCATTCCATTCCATTCTATCTTCTATTCTATTCTATTCTATTCTATTCTATTCTATTCTATTCTATTCTATTCTATCATTTTCATTATTGTCATCATCTTCATCCTCATCGCCTCCACTTCCACCTTCATAACAATCACTGCTTTTTTATCCCCCAGCTATTTGCATGCATAACAATTGATGTAAGGCTGGTGTAACACGTTGATTTTTTTGTAAACCTACCTTGTTCATTCAGCCCATCTTGCAGTCAGTGGTTGCTCCATCTCTGATTTTGCAAGATCTCAAATTGGAGCAGACAACTTTTTTTCCCCCCAAATCGGGAGCCACACTGGACAGGCAGAGAAATGGATTTGGACCAGAGCGTGAATTAATTTAAATGCGAATGCGATTAAGATCAAATACCGCTATTAGGATTATTCGTGCAGTGAATAACTTTCCCCTCGTGTCATGTTAAAAATGGCATTTTGGTGACAGCTTTGGGAGGGACATTAGGAATTATGTGTGCCCCTGTGTCTTCGTGAATTTGAATCATCCTTTTTAAAGACATTCTGCCTTCCACACGTATAAAATATATGCTTAATTACAGCAAAGTGGCACTAAAATGACAGGTCCTCATTTTTAATGGAGATTGTTATGTTGTTATCCTAAGATTTTGAGGTCCTCCCTATTCGCTTATAATTGGGAAATGAGACAAGTAGGTACCATAGCATCCTGATGCTATTCTCAGGATCTCAAAATTATATATGTTTTATTTAATTTGAAAAAAAAATCTACTAAAATATCATGGACTTTGAAGAAGCATGGTAGGAAGAGTTGAATCTTGGTTTGGAGAATGTAGTTGGACAGCCAAGAACAGCAAGAGATCATTGAATAATTAACCCAGAGTTCTCGCTCAAGGCACAAAGGACCAGACTCAAATTAGCACATTATGAACTCATTATGAGAACTTTTAGCTTTTCTGGAGAAGAGGCTAATGCTGAGAAAAGCTGAAGGAAAAAGAAGAAGATGTCCAGTGGATGGACTCAGTTACAGTGGCGATAATTCCAACCTTAGAACTCCTGAAAGGACAAGTCAGAATTAGGTCATCATGGAGAAGATTTATCTCTGTGATTGCTAAGAGTAAAAATGACTTGATAGTGTCCAATCTATCAATGAGCTGAGGTGGCGCAGTGGTTAGGGTGCAGTACTGCAGGCCACTTCAGCTGACTGTTATCTGCAGTTCAGCGGTTCTAATCTCACCGGTTCAAGGTTGACTCAGCCTTCCATCTTTCCGAGGTGGGTGAAATGAGGACCCAGACTGTGGGGGCGATATGCTGACTCTGTAAACTGCTTAAAGAGGGCTGAAAGCCCTATGAAGCGGTATATAAGTCTAACTGCTATTGCTATTGCTATTGCCTATTGCTATTGCTATTGCTATTGCTATTGCTATTGCTATTGCTATTGCTATTGCTATTGCTATTGCTATTGCTATTGCTATTGCTATTGCTATTGCTAATTCATCCATCCATCCATCCATCTATCCATCAATCAATCCATCAATCCATCAATCCATCAATCCATCAATCCATCAATCCATCAATCCATCAATCCATCAATCCATCAATCCATCAATCCATCAATCCATCAATCCATCAATCCATCAATCCATCAATCCATCAATCCATCAATCCATCAATCCATCAATCCATCAATCCATCAATCCATCAATCCATCAATCCATCAATCCATCAATCCATCAATCCATCAATCCATCAATCCATCAATCATAACATCCAAAAAGTTACTAAATCTCATAAGACTCATTACTCATGAGATTCATGACCAAATCTCATGAATCTATTTTCGACTAAAATAAATATTCAAAGATTTAAAACATCTTGCAAACTTCAAGCAAGAAGGTCAACATCTCCAGAACATTGGAACATCTTGAATGTATTTTTATTTGACATCCATACCAGTGATCCCCCACAACCCCGAACTGTCCTCATGTTCGCTTATCTTCTGAGTGGAATGGATTCTACCAATACAAGCCAGAATACGTTTATTTTTTCTGTACTGAATCTCATGGAAAGATTGACTAAGAATCAGCGTGGCAAATCCTCTCGCCTGTTTGTCTCTTAAAAGTAACCCCTGCTCCTAGTCCAAATTTAATTTCACAGGACAATGGAGCTCAAAGGACATACAGTTTTGTTTGGCTGCTTGCAGCTTTTAGCGAAGAGTTAACTGCGGATGAATTTGAGCTGGAAAGATTGAATTATCGGATAACGCTACCGCATGCGAAAACACGTGATCGCTTTCCGCCATGCCTCCAGAAAATTGTTTTGTCTATTAGCACCATTTGGAAGGATTTTGTTGATTGAAAAAAAAAAAAAAAAGGACGCTGGCCTAATAGCAATTTAAGACAACAACACACATTCGATTGCTCATTGAAATTGGTCTGGCTGCTCCCGCTTGATGTATGGATGGAAATAATTCGGTAGGCTGGAATTATTGTCATGAACCTTAATTTCTATCATGTTGCGATTTCACTACTCCTGAAATTTGTTTGGATGTAAGCAGGAAGGGGGAAAAAAAAATACAGCCTACCAATCATTTTCTGGGTTGGATTTATCCCGCTCTGCAGCCGAATTTGCATCTCGTTCATTTTCTGAAACAATCCATAATTTTTCTTTCAGCTCTAAAGTGGAGGATTATATCTGCAAAGCTGCTGGATGCAAGGAAGTCACAGAATGTCCTTTAACAGCCTCTATTAATTAATTGGTAAGTGTAGGCTTTCCGAGCTCCCTGAAAAACGGAGATATTGCCACAAAATGCTTTCCTTTACATAATTAACGTATATTCAGAAATTTCTACTCGGCAGGCATGGAAAGATCATTGGGTAGGCTGACGGGTGCATGCCCAGATTTTGATATTTTCCTAAATGAAATTAATCATGCACTCCCACAAGAGAAGCTGTGCCTGACTTCACAGAGAACTCTTGAGATGGCTCCAGCCTTCTGTTGTGGCCCATCAGTGGCCAGCAAATCTGGCAGCAGATTCGGACAGTATGGAGGTTGGGGAGGAACATGGGGGAGTCCTGGAGTCTGGGGAGTGCTCGGACAAGTGCTCTACATCAGAGGCAGAGATGGAGCCAGGGTTGGCTGTGACAGTTATCAGCTGCCTTCAGAGCCGGACATCAGTGGGGCAGAAGAACAGCTGGAGCCTGTTCCTGATGTGTGCATGCGCAGAGCTGCCAGGAGAAGGGAACAGCTAAGGAACAAGGGTCGACTTGGGAGTAAAGCCACAGGTGGATGGTGAATGGCCCTTCCCATAGGGAAAAAGGAGGAGCAAAAGGGGAGGGGAGTTTGCAGGAGACAGTTCAATTCATTAGAGTGAAGATTTGTTCCTGAGTTCTTGCCATGTATTGTCTGCTACAAAGTGGCGTTTGGAAGATATCGGCCTGGCAGCTCTCCAAGCCTGATCAAGGTCTGTAGTTGTGAAATCTCTTGAATGACTGTTGGCCAGGTCTTTGCTGGAGAGGAATTCTCTTTAAACTAAATAAAAGTGGTTTTATAGGAGTCGGCTCCGTGCTTTTGGGAAGCCTAGGTCAGAACACCTTCATCATTCTTTGCCTGTCTTCACACAATGCTCAGATCCAGGTTAGTTTAAATCCCAGCAGCTGTCATTGCACAACTTGCTAAACTTGTCATTAGACGTCCTTCCTTCCTGACTAGATGGGACATTCCTAACCCAAGGATCAAGAAGGAAATTTACTCAAAGAGGATTAAAATTACAACGTAAGAAGTCCAACAGCTCTTCTATTAGAAATGAGATGACACGGATTTGATGTACAGGTAGTCTTCGTCTTAGGAGCACAATTGCTAAATTTCCATTGCTAAGCAAGAAAGTTACCATACTTTTTGGAGTATAAGAAGCTCCGAATTATAAGACACACCTAGCTTTTGGGGAGGAAAGCAAGAAAAAAATATTTGCCTCTGCCTCCCAACAATTTGCCTCCTTGCAGCAAACTGCAAAGAGTCTGTTTCAGTTTCCGGTACAGCACAGCCTGATTAGCACAAACAGCTGATCGTTGGGCCTCCCAACAATCAGCTGTTTCAGGTTGCAGGGATTGCCATAGCCTATTGCCGCCTCCGGTTGCCCCATTTTCAGCCTTTGTGCGCCTCATTTTCTGCCCATTCTGGGTTCTCCATTGCTTGCCAAAAGATCGCAGAAGGAGATCACATGATCTCGAGACAGTGCAACCATCATACCCATGAGCCCATTGCCAAGTGGCTGAATTCTGATCACGTGACCACAGGGAATGCTGCAATGGTCATAAGTGTGAAAAACAGTCACTATTTTAATTGCCGTTGTAAATTCTACTGGTTACTAAACAAATGGCTGTAATTTGAGGATTACCTGTGGTGGTTGAGAAGCAAGATAGACGCAAGCTTGATGAAGTGAAAGATTTTACTCTTCCGTGCTCTAAAGACCAGGATGAATAATCAGGCCTCCGTGGGCCTTTTAAACAAGAAGAGAGTGGGTGGGAACCATCTGGATCTCACCACTCTTTTCTCCTTATCCTCTGATATTTTGCTCGCATTCAATATTCTCAAGATCTGGATCCAAACTAAATCCAAACGGCCAACACACAGCAAGGCAAGTGGTGTTAGAATACAAGGGAACGTTGTATATGCCACATCATATAAGGAAAATCTTTACAAAATGTTCTATAGGTGGCATCTGTCTGTCTGTCTGTCTGTCTGTCTGTCTGTCTGTCTGTCTGTCTGTCTATCTATCTATCTATCTATCTATCTATCTATCTATCTATCTATCTATCTATCTATCTATCTATCTATCTATCTATCTATCCACCCACCCACCCACCCACCCACCCACCCACCCACCCACCCACCCACCCACCCACCCACCCACCCACCCACCCACCCACCCACCCACCTATCTATCTATCTATCTATCTATCTATCTATCTATCTATCTATCTATATTAAAAAAAGAAGACAAGGGAACATTGAACACGAAGGCAAGGAGTTTTGCTCTGCAAGGTTCCTTGGCAAAGCACAGTTTTTGCTTGTTCATTTCCACCCTGCAAATTGCTACTATTCTACATTAGCTGGGAGAAATTGTACAAACTTCTCATTTGTTGTGATAATGGTTAATTCCGGGCCATGGTTTCGGAGCAAACGATGAAAAATCATATCCTCTTTTTGTGGCCGTTCGGCTCGGTGATTTGTTTGTTATTTTTATGATGAGAGCCACAAATAATCCAGCTGAGAGATTTGGTTCATTTATTTCTATTATCAGCTAAATGTATTATTGTTGGAGTGCAAAAAAAACACCCCAAAAACAAACCCAGAAGGGAATTTTCCCCAAATGAAATGAAATCTAAGATACGGGACAACAGATGGGGTGGCTGATACAACGGGAATTTCAAGGGCATCCCTGAAAAAGTTGCAACGTTTGCGTAGCCAAATTACCCAATCAACTCACAAAATCAATACCAGACAACGAGGGAATAACTTCTGTTTTGTTCTGTGTGCTTATTGTTGTTTTTGAATTAAAAAAAGCACAAATGAAAAGAAAATTATAGAGCTGACAAAGATGAAGTGCCATAAATAAGAGTTTCTATCAAGCCTATTTGGTGCTTCTTGCGTATGTGTGTGTTTGTACCTAAAGGCGAAGAAAAAATTCTATAAAAGTAATGAAAACAATCTTTTTGGGTGGGTGAGTGGGTGTTTTCCTTCTTCTCCTGACTGAAAGCTGGTCTTTGGCTGATTCTTCTGCAAACAGAAGTGCCCAGTGCTGGGGTCAAAACATCTATTATGTAAAAAGAAATAGATTCTCTCAATGATTGGAGTCTTCTGCTTGGAAACGTTGACCATTGATGTTGACCATGGGATGTCAGAAGAGAGGTGATTTCATGGATGGTAATGAAATCTTATTTAGGACAACCACAAGCAACCTGCAAAGTTGTAAAGTTCGAAGATAGTAGACAAAGAACCCAAAAGAGATAAACAGCAAAGGACACAGTTAAAAATGGATGAACTTCTGTAGCTAATGATTGTTGACTTATCTTTGATTGATGGGCTAAGGGATGATTTTCCATCAAGTTGCTTTTGACTTCATACAGATTTTCTTCATGATGATCTATTCCTCGTCTGTTCTTTCAAGTCTCCCAATGGTACACTTATTGCCCTTGTAACTTAGGTCATCTATCTTCCTGCCGGTGGTTGTCATCGTCTTCTTCTTCTTCTTCTTCTTCTTCTTCTTCTTCTTCTTCTTCTTCTTCTTCTTCTTCTTCTTCTTCTTCTTCTTCTTCTTCTTCTTCCATGGACTTTAAGCATCACTGGGTCAAACTCAGTTGAGTAACATCTGATGCTCAGTGTAAATTTTGTTCCTCCAGCTCAAACTCAAACATTACAGAGTATTTCATCCCCTGTTTCTATTTCTCCCTTTGCTCCTTCTACTACTACTACTACTACTACTACTACTACTACTACTACTACTACTACTTCTTCTCCTCCTCCTCCTCCTCCTCCTCCTCCTCCTCCTCCTCCTCCTCCTCCTCCTCCTCCTCCTCCTTCTCCTTCTTCCTCCCCTCCTCCTCCTTCTGTTTCTTCTATATTTCCCAGCATAAGAGTCTTCTCCAGAGAGTTAGGTCTTCACATTCTGTGTCGGTGAAAGAATAAGTTGAGCCTGGTCTTGAGTAAGAAAACTGGGTTACTTTGTTCAATGGTCCATTGGTTTGTTTTCTTGGTTATTCAGGAGTCTTCTCCCACACCAAAATTCAAAGATGACAATACTCTTCCAAGTCTGCATCTTTAAAGCTCAACTTCCAATGGTACAGTATCATGAGAATACCATGGCTTATACAGTTTCAATCTTTGTAGGTATAGAGTCACACCACAACATTTGAATAGCTTTGTAAATTTCCTTCCTTCCTTCCTTCCTTCCTTCCTTCCTTCCTTCCTTCCTTCCTTCCTTCCTTCCTTCCTCACTATCCCTCCTTCCCTCCCTCCCTCACCCTTCCTTCGTTCTTCACTCTCCTTCCCTTCCCTTTCTACTTCCTTCCTTCCTTCCTTCCTTCCTTCCTTCCTTCCTTCCTTCCTTCCTTCCTTCCTTCCTTCTTTTGTGAGCCTTTCCCCAAATGCATACACTTATTTTGCTTTTTATCTAAGACATTATGCATCTCAGAGTATACCTACAATTTGGTGCACAAGTGGTTTGAGAGTTTGTAATTTTCTGAGTTTGCTTTCCAATGTGTTAACCAAGTGCAGTTGGACAACTAAAAATAAATATGAATATTATTAGCAGTGGCCCCACCGCTAGCAAATAGTAATCTGGAAAACATATGGTGAGAAATGGCACATGTTGGAAAGATTTTTTTTTTAAAGGACCAGCTTTTTGGTTTCAGTCTAAGCATGGGTTTGAAGATTGTGAATGTTGAGCTTGAAACGTATATCTAAGATAATTTAAGATTAGAAAGGTAGCTTTTTTAGATTCTGTGTAGAAAATTCAAAATTTCCTCATCTCAAGTTTTCTTCCTTTCTTCCACCCTTAACAAAATTTCTTTCTGATGTTCTATTTAAGGAGACATCAACATTTCTCCCTACACACTCAGCTGGTGTCATCAGCATCAAGATGGTTAAATTTGAGAAAAGATACCTACTGGGAAATATTTGATTCATAGATAAAGATTTCCCATGTCTAGTTGAGTCCAACTCTAGCAATAGCAATAGCAATAGCAGTAGACTTATATACCACTTCATAGGCCTTTCAGGCCTCTCTAAGCGGTTTACAGAGAGTCAGCAGATTGCCCCCAACAATCTGGGTCCTCATTTTACCCACCTCAGAAGGATGGAAGGCTGAGTCAACCCTGAGCCGGTGAGATTTGAACCGCTGACCTGCTGATCTAGCAGTAGCCTGCAGTGCTGCATTTAACCACTGCGCCACCTTGGCTCTAGTGGCAGTACTTATCTCTGTTTCTTGGCCAAAGGAGCCAGCCTTGTCCGAATACATTTTCTGTGGTCATGTAGGCCAGCATGGCTATGCGCCAAAGGCACATGCAATTTGGTTACCTTCCCAATGAAGTGGTACTGACCAGTTCTGGAGAACCGGTAGCAGAAATTTTGAGTAGTTTAGAGAACCGGCAAATACCACCTCTGGCTGGCCCTGCCCCCATTTATTCTCTGCCTCCTGAGTCGGGGATTTTGCAGCAACCTTCCCCTGGAGACGGAAAGGAGTGGAGATTTTACAGTATCCTTCCCCTGCCACACCCACCAAGCCATGCCCACAGAACCAGTAATAAAATTTTTTGAATCCCATCACTAATTCCCACTGAAGTGGTACCTATTTATCTACTCGCATTTGCATTTGAACTGCTAAGTTGACAGGAGCTGAGGCAAGCAACAGGAATTCACCCCATCACATGGTGCTTGGGTCTCGAGCGTCAGATATTAGCTTTCCAGCTGACAAATTCAGCGTCTTTAACCGCTGAGCCACCGAGGCCCCATTCGATTCATATCCCTATCCAAAAGTTTGGTAAGGGATGTTACTCCAAAAAACACACAATTTTCTCCCACTTGTTAAGACTTTGTTTCCATAGCAGCTCGGCTCCTGTGTCTACCGCAGTCACTTTAGCATCTCCCTTGCTACTTTTCCAATCTTCTAAAATGAAGCAACGTGATATCGCCTTGTTAATCTTTTTTCTTTTTTTCAGCCCCAATGCTCGCTCGCTTCAAACGCCACATCGCATCTTGGAGGTAAAATTCCACCTAGGTTCTCGCAAGGTTCATTTTATAAATGTTTTGAAATATGGTTTTCAAAAAAGTTATCTCTGCCGTTTACTTATGTTGTAATAACTTTTTATTTTTTGCCTTTTTTATTCTTTCTGTTATGAAATAGAGTACTACTTAGATGATATATAAAGGACAATAATATTTTTTTTAATGTATAAGAGTGAGATGATTTGAATACTTTGGTATAATTGTATGTAGTGACCATTTCACATTAGAAAGATAGCAATAGCAGTTAGACTTATATACCACTTCATAGGGCTTTCAGCCCTTTCTAAGCGGTTTACAGAGTCAGCATATCACCCCCAACAACAATCCGGGTCCTCATTTTACCCACCTCGGAAGGATGGAAGGCTGAGTCAACCCTGAGCCGGTGAGATTTGAACGGCTGAACTGCAGAACTGCAGTCAGCTGAAGTAGCCTGCAGTGCTGCATTTAACCACTGCGCCACCTCGGCTCTATTCTAATTCTAATTTCATGGGTGAGAAGCAAAATGTCTTCAAAGAAAAATCAGAAAAGTCCAGTTGCCCCTTGAAAAAACACCTTTCATTCCCATAACTTTTAATTGTATTGTTGATGCATGGATAGTATCTAAAACCATCTCCTCCCTCCTCCTCTTCCTCCTCCTCTTAGCAATAGCAATAGCAGTTAGATTTATATACCGCTTCATAGGGCTTTCAGCCCTTTCTAAGCGGTTTACAGAGTCAGCATATCACCCCCAACAACAATCCGGGTCCTCATTTTACCCACCTCGGAAGGATGGAAGGCTGAGTCAACCCTGAGCCGGTGAGATTTGAACGGCTGAACTGCAGAACTGCAGTCAGCTGAAGTAGCCTGCAGTGCTGCATTTAACCACTGCGCCACCTCGGCTCTATTCTAATTCTAATTTCATGGGTGAGAAGCAAAATGTCTTCAAAGAAAAATCAGAAAAGTCCAGTTGCCCCTTGAAAAAACACCTTTCATTCCCATAACTTTTAATTGTATTGTTGATGCATGGATAGTATCTAAAACCATCTCCTCCCTCCTCCTCTTCCTCCTCCTCTTAGCAATAGCAGTTAGATTTATATACTGCTTCATAGGGCTTTCAGCCCTCTCTAAGTGGTTTACAGAGTCAGCATATCGCCCGCACAGTCTGGGTCCTCATTTCACCCACCTTGGAAGGATGGAAGGCTGAGTCAACCTTGAGCCGGTGAGATTTGAACCGCCGAACTGCAGCCAACAGTCAGCTGAAGTGGCTGCAGTACTGCACTCTAACCACTGCGCCACCTCGGCTCTTACCCTCCTCCTTCTTTCCCCTCTTCTCCTTCTTCTCCATCTCATCGAGGTGGCGCAGTGGTTAAATGCAGCACTGCAGGCTACTTCAGCTGACTGCAGTTCTGCAATTCGGCTGTTCAAATCTCACCGGCTCAGGGTTGACTCAGCCTTCCATCCTTCCGAGGTGGGTAAAATGAGGACCCGGATTGTTGGGGGCAATATGCTGATTCTGTAAACCGCTTAGAGATGGCTGAAAGCCCTATGAAGCGGTATATAAGTCTAACTGCTATTGCTATTGCTATCATCCCCTCCTCCCCCTCCTCCTCCCTCTCCTCCTCCTCCTCCTCCTCTCCAAGGGACATGGTAAAAACAAAGTGTTCACTACTGCTGATCAAACTCAGATTGGAAGGAGGATGCTGCTGACTAAAGCCATGTTCCATCCAGAATTGCTATTCAGCCATCAACATTCTTCTTTCTGCATCTGATGTTCTTTCCCAGTAATTGCGTCTCTTACGTATGCCAGCCTCTTATTTATGACAACAGGAGAATAATCAGCCTAAAAGCCAGTGAACTAATGCGAAGTGCCCTGGAGATAATCCAAGACACCAGAGAAGACAAGTAGATCCAAGAAGCCTCTCTGATGACGGAGACATTTGGTGGAAACAAGGAAGCCATCTTGCATGTCTTCAAGGGTTCAAGAAGAACAGATAATGAATAATGGGCAAGACGCTTAATAGATGGGATAGCTGCTGAGCCGAGGTGGCGCAGTGGTTAGAGTGCAGTACTGCAGGCCACTTCAGCTGACTGCTAGCTGCAGTTCGGCGGTTCAAATCTCACCAGCTCAAGGTTGACTCAGCCTTCCATCCTTCTGAGGTGGGTGAAATGAGGACCCAGACTGTGGGGGCGATATGCTGACTCTGTAAACCGCTTAGAGAGGGCTGAAAGCCCTATGAAGCGGTATATAAGTCTAAAGGAAAAAACGGCATTTGGAGACTCCAAAGCCTATGCAGAAATTCCATAGAGCGTAGCCCAAATTAGCTCCTTCTGTTCTGAATTTATTGTGGAAGACTTTTCCACTGGTAAGCAAGCAAATGTATTTATGTAAGTCGAAGCTTGTGGCAACGGATATACTCTCTGTTGAGGTTGACAAGACCCATTTAAGGGAGAAGACAGATTTCCATTTCATTTCTAGTCATTGGCAATTTTTTTTTTTGGCATTTAATAGCCTTGTCTCAAAATTCGGATGCACGTATTAAAATGTGTTACTTCGTGCAGCCCTTGAGAGAAAACACACTTTTTTTTAATTAAGCGGGAATCTGAAATCGGCAAGTGAGGTATGCAATTTGCAAAAATAAGTGATAAGGGAAATATTTCACTCCTGGGATTTAATAGTTACCTTTTTTTTTTGTTTATCACTTCGTCAAATTAGTTCTACGCCTTAGCAGGAGGTTAAATGTAATTTTAAGGGAAGCGTATTTCAATATATTTCATTTTTTTAAAAAGAAATAATTATTCACTAATGCACACAAAAAAAGTAAATTAAGAGACTATATTGAACTGGAAATATCTACAAATTAAAGAGAAAGGTGGGAGGGGGGGACGGCTCCCTTTATGACTTGATTAGATTTTATTGGAGTTCATTCTTTTTTATATGCAGATTTCTGCTTTTATTTCCAATAGTCATTTTGTCTCAAATTAATTGTGCTAAGTAGGATCGAATCCTACCCTTTTAGTGTTAATTCCATGTTTATTGTCTATTACTTTCTCATACTAAACTCTTCCATGGCAGAACAAAAATGGAATTTTCTTGCCAATCTCCGGAGCAAAACTTGACTTTTCTACGCTTGTAACTGGGTCATGTTTTGAAACTTCATTCCCCATATCATTATTGCCCAGATTCTCAAGCAGAATATAAGCTAAATATATTTTCACTGGCCTGGATAATGGTGTTGTCTGAATGCAACCCTAATGTGGCAGAATTGAAAACGGAAGCTTTGAATGAGGATATTTAATAACTACGTTAATTATCCTTGAAATGCCCTGTCCTTTTTGCGTGTGGCCAAAATAGGTCATTAAGGGCCTAAACCATGATTTCTGAACCACAGTATCTAGGTTCCAATATAACATACTAGCTGGATACCCGGGCTTTGAGACAAAACTACGTGTGATTGGGCTATGCAGGAGAAATTCAGATCACAATCCGTTGGCTCAGTGGAGGTCAGAGTTTGAAACACATAAGGGAATATTGATCCCGCCGCCTTGAGTCCAGAAGCAGTTCCATAGGTGGAAGGCATAGACATTTTGGTGAGGTACCGACGTTTAGTACTGTGAGGAGCCCCAGACCGCTCCTGAGTGAAGGAGTGGAACGTCTGCCAGTTTGAACTGAGGTAACGGAATGTGAGGCCACTGGCAGTTGAAACAGAGTTCTTTTCAGGTGGGGAGGGAGAGTAGAAAGTCTACCTCCTTAGTGCCAGAGCGTGTTAATCTATATATAGAAATACTAATGATTGGATGGTCATTTCGAAAAATCCTTTCTTAGCACCTAGAAGCCAAGACGTACGTGCCAAATTTCAAGTTTGTAGGCTTTATGGTTTTGCAGATTTCGTGATGAATGAGTGGTATTTGGCTTTTATATATACAGATTTAGCCAGCATGAATTAATGAGATGTATCAACCCAGCCCTCTCTCTGAGAGTAAATAACAGCAGTAGCAGAAACAAACCTGGGTACTTGAGAGACCGCCTGCTGCCGATCACCTCCAATAGACCGATTAGATCCCACAGATTAGGCCTCCTCCGTATTCCATCCGCTGGCCAATGCCGTCTGGCAACCACCCGGAGGAGGGCCTTCTCTGTGGCAGCTCCGGCCCTTTGGAACGAGCTCCCTGTGGAGATTCAAACCCTCACCACCCTCCAGGCCTTCCGCAAAGCCCTTAAAACCTGACTCTTCCGACAGGCCTGGGGCTAATGAGTCTTGTCCCTTCCTCCAATGGTATGGTTGTTGTGTGCTTTTAAACTATGGTATTAATTTTGTTTGTCTTTTTATTCCTTATTTGTACCCCCCCCCCCCTTGACTTGGTTTGTGAGCCGCCTTGAGTCCCCTTCGGGGAAAAGGGCAGCATACAAATGTAATAAATTCGATTCAATTCAATTCAATTCAAAAATGTTGTGTTTTCCCAACTCAAGATTGAAAAAAAAAGAGAGAGAATGAGTGGTATGCATCCTTATTTCTTCTTATACATTTTTCTAATTTGCAGAATTATTTCATTTCATTTCGGTTCTCTGCTCAAGAAACCGCTCAACCAAAGAGTGGAATGTTGCTATCTTGGAAAATAAAACAGCGTGAGCTTTGTAAACAACAACAACAATAACAAAAGCACGCTCATGAAAAAGCTGGGACCGATAGCCTTTTGAGGGCGAAAATAGAGTTCTTTCACATCTGCTTGAGCAACATTTGGCTTTCTTAATGCTTCAAGCCAAGGCTGTTGCAGATGCCTTTCTAATTTTCCTGTCATCCAGCTGCCACTTTGATTGAGGATGATGTCCCCTCCAAGGGCAACTTTTGAAAAGTGACATTCTCAGTTGATGCCTGCCAATCACCCGCTCGGTGAGGAACTGTACATTCCTCCGAGTTACGGCGGCGGCGGCACCTTCAGCTCATTTCACTCGTGACAAATACATTTGCACGGGGAATTATTCCCAGTGGGAATGATATATGTGTGATAGATTTGAACTTGTGTCAAGGAGAGTGCATGCACGCACGCACGTCGGGCAGCTGGCTGGCAGCGCTGTGGTGCTGCAGGGACGCGAATCTCCTGGAAGCTAATGAGATGCTTTGCATCATTGCAGGACGGTGTGTTTTCTCACGGAAAGGAAGGAGAACCAAAAGTTGCTTTGCAACGATCATTTCAGGTTGCAGGGCCTCATTTTAGGTCATGAAAATCAATCCGGTGCACCAATTTCTCCCAGCATGTGGATGTAAGAAACATACCAGAATAACAGAGTTGGAAGGGACCTTGTAGGTCATCTAGTCCATCCCCCACGCCCCAAGCAGGAGACCCTACACCATTTCTGACTGATAGCAATCCAGCCTCTTCTTGAAAGCTTCCAGTGATGAAGCTCTCACAACTTCTGAAGGCAACTTCTGTTCCATGGGTTGATTGTTCTCACTGGCAGAAAAGTTATCCTTATTTCCAGGTTGAATCTCTCCTGGATCAGTTTCCATCCACTATTCCTTGTCTGGCCTTCAAGTGGTGCAGTGGCCCAGAGGTGGCGCTCTCACCTCCCAATTGGGGGGCGCTGGGAGTTTGATCCTAGATGGAGGCAGCTATTTCTCTCTCTGGGCACTGATGAGAATATATCTGCTGAATAAAACTCCACATTGGCGACAGGGAAAGGCATCCGGCCAGTAAATACTCAGCTCCGTTCAGTTGCCCAACTCCACCCTGCAAGGGATTATGGTGTCATTAAAAGATGATGATGGTGATTCCTTGTCTGGCCTTCAGGTGCTTTGGAAAATAGGTTGACCCTAGTTCTTACATCTCCCACCACCAAAAATATTTTGCATAGTTTTTAATTGTGTTTTATATGACTGGTGTGAAAGGAGGTGTTGTGGCCCATTAAGGGCCAGAGGAGCTGGGAGCAGATTCGGACAGTGAGGAGGTTGGGGAGGAAGGTGGGCCAGTCCTGGAGTCTGGGGAAGGCTCAGGAGAGAGGTGTCACAGTGGTTAGGGTGCAGTACTGCAGGCCCCTTCAGCTGACTGTTATCTGCAGTTCAGTGGTTCTAATCTCACCGCCTCAAGGTTGACTCAGCCTTCCATCCTTCCGAGGTGGGTGAAATGAGGACCCAGACTGTGGGGGTGATATGCTGACTCTGTAAACCGCTTAGAGAGGGCTGAAAGCCCTATGAAGTGGTATATAAGTCTAACTGCTATTGCTATTGCTAAGGCTCTGATGAGGGCTATGTGTTGGAGGCAGAGAGAGGGACAGAGCCGTCTGACAGTTATCAGCTGCCTTCAGAGTCAGACATCAGTGAGGCAGATGAACAGCTGGAGCCTGTTCCCAGTGTGCGCATGCGCAAAGTTGCCAGAAGAATGGAACAGCTAAAGAGCAGGGGTCGACTTGGGAGTAAGGCCACAGGTGGACGATGAATGGCCCCTCCCAGAGGAAATAAAAGAGGAGCGAAAGGGGAGTGGAGTTTGCAGGAGACAATTAGTTCGCTTAATTGGTTCGTGACTCCGAGACTCCTTGCCAAGTTTTGCAGATATCGACCTGGCAGCTCTCCAAGCCAGATAAGGTCTGTGACTGTAAATCCTCCCTTGAAAGACTTTGGTGAATGAGCAGAATTCACAGTCAATTAATAAAAGGAGTTTTTGTCAGGACAAGGAGTTTGCTTCATGCTGTTGGGAAGCCTCGGTCAGAACAGGAGGTGTGTTACGTTTTGTGTCAACACAATGCCTTTGCGCTGCCTTGTTTTAGCGTTCCGTCCTGGTACTCACATGCCGGCAAGTGTTTCCATCTATTTATTAAGAGAAATGAACTGGAAAAAGGATCTGATTGCTTTGCATTGTGCTTATTTAAGAACACGAAATGAGGTTCTCTGGCCCAATCACCTTGATCCGCCTGAAGTTTTGATTACTTCTGAAGTGTGACCTTCGTGTTCCGAAAGGAATTTTTTTTTTTTCTGAACAAAATTGCAGATCGTCGTTACAACTGCTGACATTGAGCAGGGAGAGGGCTCTAGCATTGTGAGAAAATCATCTCGTTGACGTGCCACGGCACATGAAAAAGCAAAGGTCATCTCCGCATCTGAATTCAGAAAACATTGGGTGGTTTTCTCGTACAGTTGATGACCTTATGCTGCATGAGGCAGAGTTATCTATTCCTCCCCCCCCCCAATTTGCAGCTGACAATTTTCATCCTCCAAAGGGGGAAAAAAACACAATGAAAACTAAGTACCGTGTTTCTCCAAAAATATAACCTACTCAGAAACTACCATATTTCTCAGAGTATAAGATGTACCTCCCCCACAATAAAGAGAGTAAAAATCTGCATCTTATACACTGAATACAGCATTTTTGGCCTTCCAAAACCCCACCCTCTTTGCAAAAATGGACATGCAGAGGGTTTGGGAGGCCTGCAAAGTACTCCTGGGGGCTGGGGAGGGCAAAAATGAGCAAAAAATGGTCGGTTTTTTTGCTCATTTTGCCCCCCATGAACGCCCTGGTTTTTTTTGCCAAAACTGGTTTAGCGTTCATGAAAAATGGGCCATTTTTTGCTCATTTTTGCTCTCCCCAGGCCTCTCAAACTCTCTGCATGCCACGTTTTTCACAAAAAATGAGACATGCAGAGGATTTGGGAGGCCTGCAGAGTGCAAAAACCTTTTTTTTAAAAAAATTTGCCTCTTCAAAATCTTGGTGCATCTTATACTCCTGTGCGTCTTATACTCCTGTGCATCTTATACTCCGAAAAATACAGTAAGTCCTAGTTTGGTTTTTACATATGCAGCCAATATAAGCCCTATCCCCCCCAAATAAGCTCTAATAAAGACCCCACCCACTCCAGGGTTCAGGGGTAAAAATAAAGTTAGGATGGAGATGGGGGACGGGTGGAGATGCCCTTACTTCTTACCTTCGGACAGTTGTAGCCAGGCGTAACACACCTTGGCCCATTTCTTCTGCAGCTGGCAGACCAATTTCCTGAAGGCCTTTGACAGCAAAAAGGATGCAGGGCGACACTCACAATTGACATGAGTTGGTGGATGACATCCCTCCCCTGGAACCTTTTTTGGGATGGCAAAAATATAAGACAGGGTCTTATTTTTTGGGGAAACGCTGTATTCCTAGGTGGGACAAAAATCGTCACTTTCAAACAAAGGGAGAGAAGCAGAGCTGATGGAAGCCAAAATCGAGAGTCTGTTTTGGGTTGTTGTTATTTTGGTTGCTTCCCGATTAAGGCGCCCAATTAATTTCTGCAATTAATTAATGGAAGATGATCCGATCTAAAGCAATGGAATTGAAAATAATTATTTATTTCAATTGATTTGTCAGGTACCTCGGGGGCAACTTGCAACTCCTCCAGAGTATCAGGAGGGCATTCCTTGGTTAAAGTCTCTCTCTGATACTTTGGATGAAGCTCAAGCTGGATTCTTTGATTGTACATGAATTAATTATGACTGAATGTGACTGTTGCACTGGGCTGAGAAAGAGCCAGGGACCAGAATTCTAATCGGAAAGCTTTTGTGCTGTATTTAGGGTATGTTTATCGCAAAAGGGTGTAGCTTATAAAGATCTTTTGCATAGAAGAAACCAAACTCGGCATTGGGAAAAGTAGCGAGGCAGAGGAACACAATCTGAGCTAGAGTTTTCTTTAGGCATTTATAAATATAGAGTACAGAGCAGAAGAACAAAGAGGATCAGAGATCTGGAGTTTAAAACCTATGATGAACAGCTAAGGGAATTCCCTTAATGTTTAGCTTAATGAAGAGAAGACCAAGGGGAGACATGATTGTTGCCTTCCAATACTTGAAGGGTGGCCACAGGGAAGAGGATGTCGATCCAAAGCACCTCAGGCCAGGACAAGAAGCAATAGATGGAGGGAGACCCAACTGGAAATAAGGAGGAATTTTCTGACGGTGGGAACGATTCAGCAGTGCAAGAGCTTGCCTCCTTCAGTTATGAGGGATCCATTATAGGTGGTTTTCAAGAAAAGATTGGACAACCATTTAATACAATACAATACAATAGCAGAGTTGGAAGGGACCTTGGAGGTCTTCTAGTCCAACCCCCTGCCTAGGCAGGAAACCCTATACCGTTTCAGACAAATGGCTATCCAACATCTTCTTAAAGACTTCCAGTGTTGGGGCATTCACAACTTCTGGAGGCAAGCTGTTCCACTGATTAATTGTTCGCACTGTCAGGAAATTTCTCCTCAGTTCTAAGTTGCTTTTCTCCTTGATTAGTTTCCACCCATTGCTTCTTGTTCTACCCTCAGGTGCCTTGGAGAACAGTTTGACTCCCTCTTCTTTGTGGCAGCCCCTGAGATATTGGAAGACTGCTATCATGTCTCCCTTAGTCCTTCTTTTCATTAAACTAGACATACCCAGTTCCAGCAACCGTTCTTTATATGTTTTAGCCTCCAGCAATGTTCCCTCTAATTTTTTTTCAGTGTGAGCGGAAAAGTATAGTGTTTGAGCGGCACATTTTCATGCCTGAGCACCTTAATTTTTTTCACAGATGTCACCTAAGACAACAACGAAATCAGTATTATTTGAAACTCAAAGTTATGTTTATTCAAGGTACCCGCTTAATTAAAAGTGTTATATAATATCAGTATCACTTAACAACGGTCCTGCTTAGCAACCAAAATGTTGGCTCAGAAACTCTGGCATTGAAGCGTGCAAGTCTTAAAGCTGTCAAGTTACAAGATCCTCGCACCCCTAACCCTTTAGGAAAAAACCCCCAGGGATCTTCAAACCTGACAGCCTTAAGCCTTGTGGACTTCAACTCCCAGAATACTTTTCCGCTCACACTGAAAAAAAATTAGAGGGAACATTGCTGACGGGGTGAAGCATAGCTTGCATTGTCCCTAGTGCAGATTCTTTTCCCAGCCTTGGGAGCTGAAGTCCTCCGTCCCTCCCTTATTCCTGTTTCCTTTTCCTTCATTATATTCAATTGTTTCAATATTAAGTGTAATTCTTCCTTCCTAACATTTTTCCATTTTTTTCCTTATATTCTTTTCCATTTCAACATTGTCTTTGTTCCTTCCATTCTTCCTTCCTTCTTTCAATCCTTCCAATATTTTTTCCTTCATTCCCTTGTCTGTTTCAATATTAAGTACATTTCTTCCTTTCTTCCTATACTTTTTTCCATTTTCTTCCTTATATTCTTTTCCATTTCAACATTGCCTTCCTTTTTTCCTTCCTTCCTATACGTCTTTCCATTTTCTTCCTTATATTATCTTTTCTGTTTCAACAGTCTTTGTTTCTTCCTTCCTTCCTTCCTTCCCTTCCTATACTTCTTCTTTCATTCATTATATTTTCTTTTCCATTTCAATATTAAGTGTAATTCTTTGTTCCTCCTTCCTTCTTTCAATCCTTCCAATACTTTTTCCTTCATTCTCTTTTCCTTCAATATTAAGTGCAATTCCTTCCTTCCTTCCTTCCTTCCTAAGTTATTTCCATTTTCTTCCTTATATAATATTTTCTGTTTCAACATAAAGTGCCTTCCTTCCTTCCCTCCCTCCCATCCCTTTCTTTATGTTTTCTTCATGCTTTCTTTTCTTTTTCCTCTGCTCTTTTTAAATCCCCCCCCTTCTTCTCCTCCTCTACATTTAGGTTGGATTAGTTTGTACAACGGTCATCAAACTTCTGAAGTAAAAATAAATAAATCATATTTAAGAAGAAGAAGAAAAAGGAAGACGTTTTTAGTTAAGTCAAACGTTTTAATAAAAGTTTCATCTTTTAAGATTCGTCCAACACATCCAATTGTAACCTTAACAGTAAAGAATATCACCCCAGCTGCTAAAGGTTCAACCAGTCTGAGAACCATTGAAAAGACAACAGTGCAAAATCCAAAAGACACAACTTCCTCACCGCCATTGCTTTGGTACCAAATCTTTGAGGAAGGGGGTCCAGAAAGGAGGAGGAGGAGGAGGAGGAGGGAACCAAAGAGAGGCTTTTACCGGGTCTGCGCCCCACAGCCAGGACCGTCCTTGCACCTCAAGCCGCGTTTCTTCCTGCAAAGGCAAAGCCCTTCGGGCAACCCGAGAGTTCCGCTTGACGCCAGAAGGGCTTTGCAGGAAGAAACGCGGCTTGAGGCGCCAGGACGGTCATGGCTGTGGGGCGCAGACTCGGCAAAAGCCTCTCTTTGGTTCCCTCCTCCTCCCCCTCGTTCCACAGCTTGCATGACGCTGCCGCCCAGGCTGAGAGCTGCGTGCCGCTGAAACAAGTTTGGGGAGGTCCTTTGCAGGCAGCCAGTTCTAGCCGCCTGTAAAGGACTTCCCCACGTTTGCTTTGAAAGAAACCTCTGCGCGGGAGTTAGAAACCTCTGCGCGGGGGTTTCTTGCCATGTGCGCGGCCGCGCGGCCGCGCACCTTAGAGGGAACAGTGGCCTCCAGTCCCCTAATCATCTTGGTCGCTCTTCTCTGCACTCTTTCTAGAGTCTCCACATCTTTTTTACATAGTGGCGACCAAAACTGAATGCAAATATTCCAAGTGTGGGCTTACCAAGACATTATAAAGTCGTATTAACACTTCAGATGATCTTGATTTGTATGAGGATTTGGGGATTGGACTAGAAGACCTCCAAGGTCCCTTCCAACTCTATGATTCTATGATTCCATGATACCATGGTTCCATCATTTCATAATTCTATGATTCTATACCATGGTTCCATAAGTTCATGATTCTTTGATACCATCATACCAAATTTCATAATTCCATGATTCTATAATTTTATGATTTCATGATACCACGGTTCCATGACTTTATAATACCATGATTCTATACCATCATTCCACAAGTTCAAAATTCCATGATACCATAGTTCCATAATTTCATAGCTCCATGATTCTATGATTCTATAATTTCATGATTCCATTCTATGATTCTATACTTTTATGATTGCATGATTGCATGGTTTTATGGTTTTATGATTCCATGATTCCATGATTATATGAACCATTGTTCCTGTATCCTAAAACATGACCCCCCTCCCCCAACATCACATGGCATCATTCCCTTGGTCCAGATCACAATGGCTTGTTGTCTGCTTCCTGATTGTGAAAGTCTGCATTGCCATTCTTTCCCCCCTACAAATTATATCAGCAGGGGCTCCCGAGCACCACAATCTGCCTTTATATTTCACCCTTTTTTTCCTCCCTTTCTCAAGACTGAATTTTAAACAACAAAAGCAAATCTGGAGACTCTTGCAAATCAGGTACAAATCACTCCCTGAATATGCAGAGCTTTCTGATGTGTAGCTGGAGGTGTCAGAATTAATTAGCTATTGAAGAAATTATAGCAATTGCCATCAGAACAAGGTACGGATCCTTTCTGCATTTTTCGATTTAGGCAAGAAACCCTGGTTTTTCTCCCCCCTCCCTTGCAATGAAAACAGAAAACAGCTTAATTGTTCCCATTACATCCTCCAGTCACCTCTGTCATGCTCCTTTTGATTCAGTGACTTGCTAGGATTTACCCATTGGCACAATAGATATTTTTAGCCGCATTGTGATTTCTTTGACTAAAACTCACTGGCGCATATAAATTATCCATTTCAACATTGATTTGAAAATAATAATATAGACCGCCTCAGCAAAGTGTCGAAGAAAGCACCGAATGAGTTGTTCTTGTAACTATAATTGCAGGCAGTGGGTTATGGAGGGAAGATATTCCTAAATATTAAGCAGCAGAAGCTGAACGTCAGGAAAAAAACCTCCTTTGTCCATTTATGGGAGAGGCAGAGAAAAATAACCTCATGCTCCCTATCATAGAGAGAAGGTTGCTAGAAGAGATGAGTACAGTGGTGGGATTCAAATAATTTAACAACCAGTTCTCTGCCCTAATGAACAGCGAGGTAGGTGTGGCTCAGTGGTCATGTGACTGTGTGGGCATGGCCAACTCAATGTCACTCAGGTTGATGGGCACTTCGCCTTAGCTGTTGCCATGTAATAAGAATTAACTGGAGAGGCAGTTTCTGTAAGCAGGGCAATAAAGATTAGGCTAGAAACAATGCCAGAATGTTTCCTTCCTGTCTTCCTTACAGGATTAGCCCTGTAAAGTGGGGGGAAAAAAACAAAAGGAGATTTCTTCCATCAACCGCTTCTCCGAACTGCTTAGAAAGTTAACAATTGGTTCTCCTGAAGAGGTGCAAACTGGCTGAATCCCACAGCTGGATGAGTGGAGGAAGAAAGTCCATAACTATCTTCTGGAAAGCAAGATTCCGGATGCAACCAATCTTCCTAGTAATTTGAAAACATAATCGGAGAGCCAATGTCGTCTCGTAGTTAAGGTATCAAGTGAGAAATCAAAAGATTGTGTCAGCGTTCCAAGTATCATGTAGAATTAAATCAGAGTCCAAGGCAAAATGATCCTTAAAGTTCCAATTTAATAAATCAGACCTCTTAGCACATCTGTGTAAATCCCAATTCTGGAAATTACATCAGAATCCCACCCAGTTAAAAGTTCATGATCTTGCCCCCACACCCACAATCCATCACATGGTCCAATCTTCTTCTTCCATGCTGGTGTCTCCACCCAGCTGCTTCCGGTCAGGTGTAAAAGTGTGGAGACAAAAGATGACCTTGGTCTTCTAGAAAAGAATGACAACAATACATTCCACAATCCTACTCCTTTCTATTCCCCCCTTCCATCAACTATACTAATGGAACAGCATAATGAAATAAGATAAAGTGTGGCAGGCCAAAATTCTAAAAGGAATATAATTGCAGGCCTGACAGATTGTGAATTCGAGTCCTGCCTTAGGTGTGAAAGCCAGCTGGGTAGCCTGGAGCCAATCACAAGGGGACAGTGAGTTCTAGTCCCACCTTAGGCATTGAAACCTGCTTGGGGGGGGGGGGCTTTTGACCAATTTCCAGGAGACTGTAAGTTTTAGTTCCACTATAAGCATGCGTGATTCTTGGACAATCAACCAGGTGACTGCGAATTCTAGTCCCGTTGTAGGCATAAAAGCCTGCTGGGTGATTCTGGGGCAATCATTTTCTCTCAGTTCACAAGACTGCTGTTATAGGGATAATAGAAGGTAGATATATGAAATATGTTCACCAGCTTGACTTACTTATAAAAATGATATAAGGTCAGGTAAATAAAATCTAAAAGGAAAAAGAACCCACAGAAAAATTCAAACTCAGAACTTCAAAACTTTTTTAAAAGCCCAACTTACACTAGGTGACAATTCCCAGAAGCCTTTTTTTAAAATGGAAGATAACTTTCTCTCACATTGCACTTTTGAGAAAATAACTGTAATCCACTAAAGATTTTTTCCCCTTTTTTGGGGAAGGATGAATGCTGGACTTCATTCATGTTAGCAGTCATTTTTCAGTAGATGTTGCCAGAGGTGAAGTATCAACTCTGCTTCTGGCATGCTTTGTGTTAGAAGTATGTATGTATGTATCAGGGGTGGGTTCCTGCCAGTTCTAACCTCTTCTATAGAAGAGAT
This sequence comes from Thamnophis sirtalis, assembly GCF_051295495.1. Lineage (NCBI taxonomy): Eukaryota > Metazoa > Chordata > Lepidosauria > Squamata > Natricidae > Thamnophis > Thamnophis sirtalis. The sequence goes on along the minus strand of NW_028261393.1, from coordinate 52,808,144 downwards.
TCCACAAATCTACAGTGCCGTTTAGAATCGGTTCCAGCTCCGTCCCCCCCCCGCCCGTCCGCACATCATCAAGATGAAGAGCGAGAGGAGGGATTCTGGGAGTTGAAGTCCACAAGTCTTAAAGCTGTCAAGTTTGAACACCCCTGGTTTTTTTTCCTAAAGGCTTAGGGGTGCAAGGGTCTTGTAACTTGACAGCTTTAAGACTTGCGTGCTTCAAATGCCAGAGTTCCTGAGCCAACATTTTGGTTGCTAAGCAAGAGTGTTGTTAAGTGAGTTTCACCACATTTTACAAGTTGACCACTCCCACCCGGTCACATGGCTGGCAAGCCACTCTCACCCAGTCACATGGCTGGCAAGCCACTCCCACCTGGTCACATGGCCGGCAAGCCACGCCCACCTGGTCACATGGCCGGCAAGCCACTCCCACAAAGCAGGCCACACCTACAGAAGAGGTTCTAAAAAAATTTGAAACCCACCACTGGTATGTATGTATGTTTGTATGTATGTATGTATGTATGTATGTATGTATCTATGTATCTATGTATCTATGTATGTATCTATGTATGTATCTATGTATGTATCTATGTATGTATCTATGTATGTATCTATGTATGTATCTATGTATGTATCTATGTATGTATTTATTTATTTTGTCGCTCATGTACAGGATAACAGGAATAGGAATAAACATGTATAAGAACACAGGAAATGGGTATAAATAAATGGGGACAGTAGGACAGGGACATTAGGCATGCTGGTGCACTTATGCACGCCCCTACTGATCTCTTGGGAATGGGGTGAGGTCAACAGTAGACAGTTTAAGGTTAAAGTTATGGGGGTTTGAGAATGTAACAACAGAGTCAGGCAGAGCATTCCTGGCGTTGACCACTCTGTTTCTGAAGTCGTATTTTCTGCAATCGAGTTCGGAACAGTTTACCTTGAGTTTGTATCTATTGTGTGCACGTGTATTATTGTGGTTGAAGCTGTAGTAGTTGTTGACAGGTAGGACATTGTAGCAGGTCAGATCATAGCTGGCAGAGTTCTAGGTTGTCCAAGCCCAAAATTTCAAGCCTGGTGGCATAAGGTATTCTGTTACGAGCAGAGAAGTGGAGGATTCTTCTCGTGAAATACCTCTGGACTCAATTGTGTTAATGTCCGATATACAGTGCGGATTCCAGACAGACGAGCTGTATTCGAGAATTGGTCTAGCAAAGGTTTTGCATGCCCTAGTTTGCAAAGCTAGTCTGCAGACTCCCGATTAATCTGGAGTCTTCTTGGCATTTGAACCCCCAAAACTAAACTGAATAGATTGAAGAGGTGGGCAAGGCATGCCTCAGAAAGTGGATCTCTTGGAGAGCAGCTTGCAATCACGGGATCCTCTTCTTATAACTCTGGCATTGCATAGTTCTAATTGATATCTCAGTAGATTTTGGCTCCTCTGTTTATCTCACCAGGCTATGAAAATGGGGGCAAAAAAAAAACCCTTTCATTTTGAGACTTCCGAGTTCATCCGCATGCCAAAATAGCACCATGTAATTATGGCAATAATGTATTCTTATACTTGTATTAGATTTTAATTACAGGGTGCGTTGGAAGAATCCATTCAGGTAGGTATAATAAAGAGTACATCCTAGACCACGCCTCGAAATAAAATGGAAATTCCTGCGAAGAAAGCTCAACCAAGTAAAAGAAGAAAAAGGAAAAAAAAGGAAGCTATGTTCACCGAAGTAAAGTTGCTAAAAAGTGAAGTTTTGTTTTAAGACAATAGCATTTTCCATTTTCTTTCTCTCATTCTCTGGGTGTTAGTTTAGTTTAGTTTAATTTACTTTATTGTCATTGCACCTTGTACAATGAAATTAAATGCCACCTTCAGTGTACATCATACATAGGAAAACTATAAAAATAAAACACCAACACTTTCTATACAACTGAATTGAAAACCCCGATACTGCATTAATATTACACAGTAAAGTAGAATCCAATATAGTTAATACTTTGGGGTAGAAGCTCTTTTTCAGCCTAAATGTCCTTGTATTTGTTATCCTGTACCGTCTGCCAGATGGTAATAGTTAAAAAGGGGGTGGCCAGGATGAGGGGGATCTTTAAGAATGTTTTGAACTTTTTTTTTCTGTATTAAAATGTTTTTATTTTCCATTTTCATACACTCACATATATACTGTGCATAGCCGGGGCCATACAACATTAAACAATAATTACAGCAATTCCTCTTGTCAACAATACCCCCCAAAATAGAAATCCAATATACCTCTTCCACTCTCCTTACACCTCTTTCTTCCATCCCACTCCAACTTTCTATCTTTCCTCCATCATTCCCCTCTACCCTACTTCCCCTCCCCCTCTACTACTCCTCTCTCCCGATCCACTCCCTCCCTTCCTTCTCACCCTCCCTCCCATCCTCTCTCCCTCCCTCTCTACCCATCTTTCTTCTACCCCACTCCTCCTCCCCTTAGTGTATTTCCACTATATGTCAATGTACTCAACTTGTCCTATTTTTACAGATAAATTAAAGAGAAACAGTATACATGTGAAGTCGCATTACATTGAATAGAATGTTTTGAACTTTCTTAAGGCAGCGGGAGCTATCAAGCTCTTCCAAAGAGGGGAGAGGGCAACCAATGACTTTCTGGGCAATGACGTTGGCCCTCTGGCGTGCTGTCCTATCTGCCACTGTGCAATTGGCAAATCATACACAGGAGCAGTAAGTTAAATTAGAAAAAAAAGGTGTGTTTCGATGTGAGGGCTCAGCTTCATTGTAAGTATCCAGTATAAGACACGAGGTTTCATGCATTATGATGTCCTCCTGCACACGATATGAATTACAGACTGGAGTCAGCTTGCTTTGCATTTTCCTCTTAACATCCTGACACTCAACGTCTCTTGATTCCCCTTAACTAGCCATGAACTTCAGATGACAACTGAAGAGTAACAGCTGTGGTAGGGAACCCGCCAAGCACCCTCAGGTTTAAAGTACTCAAGTGTGCCAATGAAGAGCCACGCAATAGGACTGTATCTGAAAAAGAGATGAATGAACACAGGCCCGTCCATCAATTCCCAGACTTCACACTCACCCCTTACAAATGGCCTTGTGAATTTCTCCAACCAATGTGGGAGGGGAAGAGAACTTTGATAAATGATTTCCTCCCCCCCAAAATTTTCCAAATGAAAAAGCAAGAAAAAGGAAGATCTGCTGATTTTACCTTAGAATAAAAGAGTTGGAAGGGACCTTGAAGGTCTTCTAGTCCAACCCCCTACTTAGGCAGGAAACCCTATACCATTTCAGACAAAGAGTTACCCAATCTCTTCTTTAAAACTTCTAGTGTTGGAGCATTTACAACTTCTGGAGGAAAGTTGTTCCATTGATTCATTGTTGTAAACTGTCAGGAAATTTCTCCTTAGTTCTAAGTTGCTTCTCTCCTTGATTATTTTTCACCCATTGCTTCTGCTTCTGCCCTCAGGTGCTTTGGAAAATAGCTTGACTCCCTCTTCTTTGTGGCAGCCCCTGAGATATTGGAACACTGCTATCGTGTCTCCCCTAGTCCTTCTTTTCATTAAACTAAATCTACCCAATTCCTGCAACCGTTCTTCATATGTTTTATCCTCGAGTCTCCTAATTATCTTTGTTGCTCTTCTCTGCGCTCTTTCTAGAGTCTCAACTTCTTTTTTGCATTGTGACAACCAAAACTGGATGTAGATGGAATGGAGATATGCAAAGTCAGTGGGCCTTGAGACAAGATTACACAATATTGGGCATTTGTGCGTTAATTGTTTCATCACTTAATGGGATAAAGAACATCACGATTCAGCCATGAGAATTTTTAAGAAAAATTATCTCCTCCTTTGAAAGTACTTTCCAATGGAGACATATGAGAATTTTAGGGAAAATGGCAGATTTTCTTTTCCAGATTTGCTATCTGATTTATCAAGTATAGTAAGTTGATTTTTTTCCCCAGACAAGTGCAGATGAGTTATATTAATGGTTCCAGTAAGCATTAATAACCTCAATGGGGGTGACTTAACAATTTCTGAGATATGCTTCAGAACCTGCCTACACATTGACTGCATGGATGCTCTCCATGGTGCTGAACCTGAAATTTTCAATCGTTCTCAGATTTGTACTAACCCCCCAGCATAATTTTTGTCACGGGTCCAACGTTATATCACTTTCCTAGAATAGATGGATAGAATGTGAGAGAGAAAGAAAATGTCCCATTTAAAAGTTACAGGTAATAAGGCCTGGGTATATGTTTGCAGGCCTCATGGACAACGTTCTTCCAGGCCTTCCTGTCTTCTACCATCCTCTGGAGTCCATTTAAGCTCATTCCCACTGCTTCTGTGACTCCATCCAGCCACCTCATTCTCTGTCGTCCCCTTCTTCTTTTGCCCTCCATCTTTCCCAGCATGAGGCTCTTCTCCAGTGAGTCCTTCTTCCTTCTCATTAGGTGGCCAAAGTCTTTGAGTTTCCTCTTCAAGATCTATCCTTCTAAAGAGCAGTCAAGGTTGATCTCCTCTAGGACTGACCAGTTTGCTCACCTCGCAGTCCAAGAGACTCGCAGGAGTCTTCTCCAGCATCATTGTTCAAAGGCCTCCATTCTTTGGCACCCAGCCTTCCTTATGATCCAACGTTCACAGCCATCCATTGCAACTGGGAAAAGTCATAACCTTGACTATACACACTTTTGTTAACAGGGTGATGTCTTTGCTTTTTAGGATGCTGTCTAGATTTGCGTAAAGGGATTCCAGGTTTAAATCTTCCTCTCTCACTGTTGATGTGTGTATGATTCATACACTGCCGCGTGTGGTCCAATTATTTAAATGCAAAATTCATGAGTAGAATCCATGAATGACTACACTTTTAAGCACCCTAGAGTCCTCTTCACTTGGAGGAGCTTCATGGATAAACTTTACTGTAATCAGATCTCTTTAAGAAATGACACAGTTCTACATGAACAGATACCATATAGTTGTTTCACATATTAGATAACAACGATGGGGAGGTGAGAGGAGGGGTGGAGAAAGCAGATCTGGAGTGACTGAAGTACCCTGCCTCTCTCCAATCCCACTTCTTGCAATTAAAACTTGTGGAGGATTACAATAACAAAAAGAGCTTCCGTGCAACCTTCTTCCAGACTCCCCTGTGAGCAGGTTAAAGCAACGTTTTAGTCCCAGTGTGGATCGGGAATTTGCCTCTCCATAGAAGGGAGTATTTGTAACTCAGGGTTGAACTGTGGGGTCCTTGGTGCTCTCGGAGCTTGGTGGTTTTCTTGCAGATGTTTCATTACCCAAATAGGTAACCTCATCAGTGGTAGAACAGAGTGGGTTTGTGGAGAAAAGGATGATGATGATGATGATGATGATGATGATGATGATGATGATGATGGTGGTGATAATGGGGAGGAGGACAACAACTCTGGGGTCTTGGTGCTTTCTGAAATTGGTCATTTTCTTGCAAGCCTTTCATTACCCAACTAGGTAACATCATCAGTGCTAGGACTAATAATGTTACCTAGTTGGATAATGAAACATCACAAGAAAACCAGCCAGCTCAGATAGCACCAGCCTCCCCTTCTTCCTCCTTTCTCCTCCACTCCACAAATCCCCATTCCCTTCTAGCACTGATGATGTTATTAGTTGGGTTGCAAAATGTCTGCAAGAAAACCACCACGCTCAGAGAGCACCCAGGACCCCACAGCCCTCCTCCTCTTCCCTTCTCCTCCCCTCCTCAAGCCCCCATTCTCTTCTAGCACTGATGATGTTACCTAGTTGGGTAATGAAACATCTGCAAGGAAGCCACCCAGCTCAGAGAGTGCCCTCCTCCTCTTCCCTTCTCCTCCCCTCCTCAAGCCTCCATTCTCTTCTAGCACTGATGATGTTACCTAGTTGGGTAACGAAACATCTGCAAGAAAGAACAGAGTTCTTTTCAGGTGGGGAGGGGGAGTAGAATGTCTAACTCCTTAGCATCAGAGTGTGTTAATATAAGGCAACTGGCAGTTGGAACAGAGTTCTTTTCAGGTGGGGAGGGGGAGTAAACTCCTTAGCATACAGTGTTAATTACTGTATAAGAAATACTAATGTTCTTATGGTCATTTCAAAAAAATCCTTTCTTAGCAAGCACCTAGGAGCCAAGAGGAAGATTTGTGCCAAATTTGAAGTTTGTAGCCTTTATGGTTCTGGAGATTTTGTGATGAGTGAATGGCATTTGGCTTTTTAGATAGATAGAGAGATAGATGATAGATAGATAGATAGATGGAACTCTGTTCCAACTCCCAGCTCAGATAGTACCAGCCTCCCCTTCTTCCTCCTTTCTCCTCCACTCCACAAATCCCTGTTCCCAGGGGAGTGCCAAGGGCTCCACAATGCTAATCCTCCTCGCCCTCGTCCTGTTTCCTTCCACTCCACAAACTCCTCTCTCTTCTAGCACCGATGATGTGACCTTTTTGGCTCAGGGAACATCTGTAAGAAAACCACACTTGGGAATGAACTCCCCGCGGAGATCCGGACCCTCACCTCTCTCCAGGCCTTCCGGAAAGCCGTCAAAACCTGGCTGTGCTGGCAGGCCTGGGGTTGATGAGTTCCCCTCCCCTCTCGACTGGTATGGCTGTGTGATTTTCGTGTATTTTAATTATGTGTACTGTTGTTTATGTTCCCTTTCCCCTTTGAGTTGTTCGCCGCCCTGAGTCCCTCCTGGAGAAGGGCGGCATACAAATAAACCAAAACTGAAACTGAAACTGAAACACTGCTCAGAGAGCACCAAGGACCTCACAACCCTCCTCTTCTTCTTCCCTTCTCCTCCCCTCCCCTCCTCAAACTCCCATTCTCTTCTACCACTGATGATGTTACCTAGTTGGGTAATGAAGAAATCTGCAAGAAAACCACCCAGCTCAGAGAGTGCCAAGGATTCTATATTTGAGAGCCGAGGTGGCGCAGTGGTTAGGGTGCAGTGCTGCAGGCCACTGTTATCTGCAGTTCAGCGGTTCTAATCTCACCGGCTCAAGGTTGGCTCAGCCTTCCATCCTTCCAAGGTGGGTGAAATGAGGACCCAAATGTGGGGGCGATATGCTGACTCTGTAAAACCCTTAGAGAGGGCTGAAAGCCCTATGAAGCGGTATATGTCTGCTATTGCTATTGCTATTTGCCTACCTTCTCCTTTCACAATCGCAAAATGACCCTTCCCCTCCTCTTTCAACTTAGTACAAATCAGTGGTGGGTTGCAGTCAGTACGCCCCAGTACGGGGGTACCGGAGCACCGGATACTGTTCCGGTACGGTGCTCCGGAGGGCCCACCTGCCCGCCCGAGCTCCTTACAGGCCTTTTAAGTCTTCAGCGCTTCCAATCACGGCCCATACAGCACCTGTGCGACGCTCAGCTGATCAGCTGGAGCAATGCAGAGGCTTGCAGACGCGCTAAGATGCATGCACGGGCTGCGCGCATGTGCACGCATGCTGCACGCATGTGTGCATGTGCATGCATGCTGCGCACACCCATATGGACACCGCCGGGCCCGTTTCAACCGTACCCAGTTGGAACGGGATCTGGAACCCATCACTGGTACAAATGTCTGTTTGTCGGTCAAAAATCCCGTTTCAGGAGTGGTGTCAGCCACCGCTACTTCCAAACATCTGTGCCTGAAGGGAGGAGAGAGCTGCGCTTCTTGCCCCCTTCCCCATAAAAAATATCTCAGCCATCCTGAAGGAATAAAATATGAAGCTTTTAAAAGAACTGTATAACCCCAGGATCAAGGCTGACTGGAGCAATAACTGTATATCTCTCTCCAGAAGGCAGGGAGGGGTTGGTACTCTGTGACTCAGAAGGACAATTAGAGAGTTGCTACTAAATCATAGATGTGCCTAAAAGAGGTAATGTTTTTTTTCCTGGAGGACAAAGGAAGATGGGAAATTATCGTTAAGTTGTTGAGACCCCCTCAGTATTCCAGAGCAGGAATATAATGCATGAGGAGAGCAATATGCATTTTCACACCTTCCCCTTGAAGCACAAGGGCCCATATTGGTCTTCTGTAACAAAGCCAGACAGAAGAGGGAAGCTGTGATTTGTTGCGGCTATGCTCAGAGGGCTGCCAAGTTTCAATCACAATTTATGTGAGAGTGGTGATCATAAAAACTGTGATGCTTTGCCCTGGAAAAACGGATGGTATCTTTTTCAGGGTTCCGGAGGAGGAGGAAGAGGAGGAGGAAGGAGAAGGAAGGAGGGATGGAGGAGAGGGAGAAGGATGATGATGAGGATGAAGATGAAGAGGAGGAGAGGAGAAGGGAAAAAGGGAGATGAAGAAGAATAAGAGGAGGAGAAGGAGAAGAGGAGAAGGACTGAGAGATGGAGAGGAAGAAGTGGAAGAAGGAGAAGGAGGAGGAGGAGGAGGAGGAGGAGGAGGAGGAGGAGGAGGAGAGGAAGAAGAAGACCATCCTCATTGGAGAAGAAAAAAAAACACTTTTCTGCATGGTACAAAAATCTGATTCAGATTTTTGTACCATGCAGATTTCAATAGGAACACAAATGGTCTGCTAGGTTTTGGAAACTTGTGGATGTGCATCTCAAGCTAGAATCAGGGAAGGCTAACGGTTATCCACTAACACAAACCGTGAACTCATGCCTGATGGAGAAATTGTTTCTATTTATTATCTAAAACCAGAAGGCTATCACAATCATCAGCCGACATGTAATTTTGAATTGAAACTCCCACCAATAACTAATCCAAAAGTTTGGGGGGTGGGTGGAGGAGAGAGAGGGGGGCAGGGAATGAGAGAGAGGGGGGAAATGAGAGAGAGAGAAAGAGAGAATGAGAGAGGGGGGGAAAATGAGAGAGAGAGAATGAGAGAGAGAGAGAGGAGAGAGAGATGGAATGAGAGAGAGAATAAGAGAGAGAGAGAGGGAATGACAGACAGAGAATGAGAGAGAGAGAAAAAATGAGAGAGAGGGAATGAGAGAGAGGGAAAGAGAGAGAGAATGAGAGAGGGGGGAAATGAGAGATCGAGAATGAGAGAGAGAGAAAATGAGAGAGAGAGAGAGAGGAGAAAATGAGAGAGAGAGAGAGAGAGGAGAGAGGGAGGAATGAGAGAGAGAGAAAGAGAATAAGAGAGAGAGAGGGAATGAGAGACAGAGAATGACAAAGAGAATGAGAGAGAGAATGAGAGAGAGAGAGAAAATGAGAGAGAGGGAATGAGACAGAGGAAAAGAGAGAGAGAATGAGAGAGGGGGGAATGAGAGATAGAGAATGAGAGAGAAAATGAGAGACAGAGGGAATGCGAGAGAGGGAAAGAAAGAGAGAATGAGAGAGGGGGGAATGAGAGATAGAGAATGAGATAGAGAGAAAATGAGAGACAGAGGGAATGAGAGAGAGGGAATGAGAGAGGGGGGGAATGAGAGAGAGAGAGAGAGAGAGAAACACCAGGTTTCTTCTAAAATGAACATTTGGCTGAAGAAGTCTTTGTGATCTAGCAACTATGTACTTCAATGATGTGAAGGCTGCTCTCCATCCTTCAGTCTGATCATTTAGCACTTTCCCTTTAATAAAGTTTGGCCTGGCCTAAGAGTTTCTCTGATGGGACTTTACTATTCCTCTGACAAAGGAGAACCATTCCCCAGTTGCAGACGGATTGAAAAGACCATTAAAATGTGCTTTCGGTGACAATGGTCTTTAGCACCCCTCTGCCCTTCATTCACTCACCCTCCAATTGATCCAATTTAAACTGCAATTTTTAAAGCTCAGGATTCCCTTTTTTCATGGTTAAATTGCTCCCTGGCTTCCATGAAGCTCTCTGGACACTGCTGTATGCTACATGCTTGATGGATGCTTTTAATTCTACATTCTCCTACTGCCTTTGAAGTTGTTTTGACATCAATAAGAGCATGTAGCTGAATTAAATTAATGCTGCATCGCCTTCTTGCTACAGCTTCGATGTCCACAGAGGATAGGGGTTTGTGTCAAGGAAATTTAGACTAGGACAAACAAAACACCCTGAAAAATGAAACTAAAAAATTCTCCCCAATACAGTTGGATGAAAAAGAAAACAATATGCTGTACGGCGATTCACCCTGGCAGCTGAGTTACTCCCAAGCCACACCATTCTAGCATTTGAGGGGCTGCCACAAAGAAGAGGGTGTGTGTGTCAAATTATTCTCCAAAGCCCCAGTGGGCAGGACAAGAAACAATAGTTGGAAACTAGAATTGTATTTGCACAAAATTGGAAGGGAGAAGAGATCCCCACAGATGAAAATGTGATTAACAAAAATATTAGAATGTGCAGAAACGGATAGATTAACATTTGCAATTAAAGGAAAGGAAGAATTGATTATTGTAATATATGGGAGCTATTTTATCAATGATTAGAGAATAAATATGAAAATAACCCTATCCCTATCCCTATCCCTATCCCTATCCCTATCCCTATCCCTATCCCTATCCCTATCCCTATCCCTATCCCTATCCCTATCCCTATCCCTATCCCTATCCCTATCCCTATCCCTATCCCTATCCCTATCCCTATCCCTATCCCTATCCCTATCCCTATCCCTATCCCTATCCCTATCTGTTGTGGCCCAGCAGGAGCCATTGGAGCTGCCACCAGACTCTGACAGCGAGGGGCCCTATGAGTTGGCCCTGGAGGATGTGGAGGACCCTGGACAGGGTTCTGACTCCAAGCAGGGCACAGAGAGACTCGATTGGCCACCAGGTGGTGCCTAAGCCTTGAATCAGTGGGGAGGAGACAAGGGAGAGTGATCCAGAAACCAACAGTGAGTTGTTCTGGAATGCACGCCGTCGAAGGGCTACTCGGCGTCAAGAACAACTATGTAATTACAGGAGGTAATTATGCTCAGCTGATGGTCATTAGGCTCCTCTCCAGACTATAAAAAAGGCTGCTTGTGCCACGCCCTTCTTGCAGAAGTCAACGCTTGGACTAAAGAGAAACTAACTTGGCAGACTGGATTGCTGCCAGAGTTTGTCTGAATTGCTGCCAAGGTTTGTCAGCCTTGCTGCTGAGGTCCTTATCTGTTTGTTTACTTGGCTTTCAGCCACCGAGATTCTGGTCTTGTTATTAAAGTTCATTCTCATTAAGCGTGTCTCGGCTTTCGTTACTGGACGGAGGAGGGGATCAGAACACCTATCCCTATCCCTATCCCTATCCCTATCCCTATCCCTATCCCTATCCCTATCCCTATCCCTATCCCTATCCCTATCCCTATCCCTATCCCTATCCCTATCCCTATCCCTATCCTTATTCTTATGCTATTCCATTCCATTCCATTCAATTCCAATATTCTATTCTATTCTATTCTATTCTATTCTATTCTATTCTATTCTATTCTATTCTATTCTATTCTATTCTATTCTATTCTATTCTATTCTATTCTATTCTATTCTATTCTATTCTATTCTATTCTATTCTATTCTATTCTATTCTACTCTACTCTACTCTACTCTACTCTACTCTACTCTGCCAATTACCTCCAATTACCTCCACTCGACCGATTAGATCCCACAGATTAGGCCTCCTCCGAATTCCATCCGCCGGCCAGTGTCGACTGGCGACTACCCGGAGGAGAGTCTTCTCTGTGGCTGCTCCGACCCTCTGGAACGAACTCCCCGTGGAGATTCAAACCCTCACCACCCTCCAGGCCTTCCGCAAAGCCCTTAAAACCTGGCTGTTCCGACAGGCCTGGGGCTAAAGAACCGTTGCCCCCGTCTCGAATTGGTATGACTGCTGTGTGTTTTAAACCATGTATTGTTTTGTGTCGTTTTTAATTTTGTCTGTATCCCCCCCTTCCCTGGTTTGAGTTGTGAGTCGCCCTGAGTCCCCTTCGAGGGAAAAGGGCGGCATGTAAATAAAATCAACATTCAACATACCCTACCCCTACCCCTACCCTTACCTCTGTTGGGGGTGAGAGGCTGACTCTGTAAACTGCTTAGAGAGGGCTGTCAAGCATTGTGAAGCGGTATATAAGTCTAAGCGCTATTGCTATAATCTACTATTCTCATAATATACTCTGTTCAGAGGATGCAGGTGTGCTGGAGTATGTACGTGGTTAGAATGGAAAACATATTAAGATTTCCTACCTCCCCTCTTCCATATGGCCTTTCTTCTCCATTTCTCAAACGGCAGGTCTAAACTGGTCACACCAAACTAGCCTGAAGACCACATGTGATCCTTGCATCTAACAGGCGTAAAACATTGTTTTTCCCGAGCATTGCTAGAACAATAGGCGTGAAGCCCTTTGAATCCCTGAAAATGTCATATCAATGCTAAACGTGATTATTATTGTTTGATCTATCCAGGCAGGGCTTACCTCCTTCTTGTCTCCAGATTCTAATTTCTTGCCAAGGGTGATATATTTTCCCAGGCTTGTCATGGCCCAGTTAATTTTATTTGCTTTTCCTTAAAGGAGGGTTTTTAAGCTCCTTCGGTGCGGCGTTTTGTAAAGGGAGGGAGGGGGGGGGAAACCCACACCAAAATGAGTTAAGCTGCAGAAGTATTTACAAGACTTAGTATTATTTTTCCACTGCTTAACCTTTCTTTTGATCCTTGCAAACAAAAATTAAGCCGAGAGATAATTCAGTCTCCTGGGCTCTTCCCTCAATCCTGTCTGATAAGGTAGATTAGTGGCGCGGCACATATATCCTTAACATCTTTACTTTAGGGCCAATGGTTTTAGGATGAAAAGGTTGGTGGGCATCCAAAGTTTATTGAGAAGTGGCTAGGGTGAGGAGAGCTGCATTAACAGAGGGATCGAATCAGGATCACAAGAGGTGATACTACCGTTTAATAGTTCCTTGGTGAAACCACACTTGGGATAGTGCATCCGCTTTTGGTCACCACAATATAAAAAAGATGTTCAGTTTGATTTTGAATGTAAGTCTGTCCATTCCTGCAGCCGAACATCTTCGTAATTATCTCTTCATCTCGAAACACTCCAAGAGGAAGAGATCATTAAGAAGACATTCGACTCTGCAGAAATGGACAGACTTACATTCAAAATCAAACAGAAAGAAGACACAGAATATTATCAACCTTGGAATTTATTTTACCAATGATTGGGAAAAAGGGATGGAGAGTGAGAATGGCATTTGAATTTTTAAGCAAATTAAATTCCGACAACACAATATTTATTAAGCACTAAGGAATGTAATATATCATATATCATATATCGTATATCGTATATCGTATATCGTGTATCGTGTATCGTGTATCGTGTATCGTGTATCGCGTATTGCATTTTGCGTATCGCGTATCACGTATCGCGTATCGCATATCACATATCATGTATCACGTATCATGTATCACATATCACAGCATATATCATATATCATATATCATGTATCACATATCACATATCATCACATATCACATATCACATATCACATATCATGTATCACATATCACATATCATCACATATCACATATCACATATCACATATCACATATCATATATCACACCATAAACCATAAACCATAAACCATAAACCATAAACCATAAACCATAAACCATAAACCATAAACCATAAACCATAAACCATAAACCATAAACCATAAACCATAAACCATATACCATATACCATATATCATATCACACATCACACATCACAGCATATAGCGTTTAGCGTTTAGCGTTTAGCGTATAGCGTACAGCATATAGCATACAGCACAGGGGTGGGTTTCTCGCCCCGTTCCAACCGGTTCGGTTGGAACGGGGCCAGCGGCATCCTCGTGCACGTGCGCAGCGCACACAGGCGTACTAGCATCTGTGTGATGCTCCAGCTGCTCCTGGAGGATCGTGCAGGCGCTGTATGCGTCCTGCGCATGCGTGGAAGCACAGAACTCGTCAAAACCGGGTAAGGAACGCGGGCGGGCGGGCGGGCCCTTCGCCGTTCCCGGAAGTTACTTACTTCCGGGTTCGCCGACCAACCGGTTCGCGGGGACCGCCGCGAACCGGTTGAAACCCACCCCTGATACAGCATAAAGCATAAAGCATATATATAGGATGTTGAGACTCTAGAAAAAGTACAGAGAAGAGTAACAAAGATGATTGGAGACTAAAACGTATGAAGAACAGTTGCCGGAATTGCGTATGTCTAGTCTAGTGAACAGGACTAAGAGAAGGACTAACCCTGATAGCAGGCTTCCAAAATTTAAGGGGCTGCCACAAAGAAGAGGGAGTCAAGCCATTCTCCAACGCACCAGAAGGCAGGACAAGAAACCATGGATGGAAACTAATCAAGGAGAGACACAACCTAGAACCAAGAGAGAAATTTCCTGACAGTTAGAACAATTAACGCGTGGAACAACTTGCTTTCAGAAGTTGTAGGTGCTCCAATACTAGAAGAAGGGACTGGGCAACCACCTGTCTCAAATAGTATAGCATCTCCTGCTGGTTAGACTAGAAGACCTCCAAGGTCCCTTCCAACTCTGTTATTCTGAGGAATTCCAAACCACCCTCAAATGGTCGGGAGAAAAAAACCAGGAAACTCTTCCCCTTAATTGACACCTGGCAGTCATCTGGAGCTTTCCAGCTGAGATATGGTGCTGGATTAATTGATTAGGTGCCATCAAGTTATTTTTGACTTTTAGCAATCACATAGCTAATATTTCCTCAGTGATATATCTGTCTGCAGCCTAATGTGCGTGTGGGGTGATGGAGGGATACTACGTCAGTCGGTTTAGCCAGCTCTTTGCTACACATTGCGAGGAAGTTCAGAGAAAGTCTCGCCCCAGTCATGATAATTCGAGAGGCGATTGCTATTCCCTTCCCAGATATCTCAGCGAGGGATGCTTGAAAAACCCTTGTTTACGCATTCAGTAGACTGTGGTTACAGAGCTCTCTATAAATACTTTGCTGAGCTAGATTATAGAGTAGGAAGAGCTGTTTATTTGTGTACATCTGCTCTACTTTTCCACTTTTGTTTGTTTGCCTTTAATAAGAGTTAATTTCACAACCGGGGAGGGAGGGGGGTTTAGCTGAGGTGGATGGAGTCTGCAGTCAAAACAGCATACCCGTAATTTTTGGACTATAAGATGCACCGGAGTATAAGATGCACCATGATTTTGAAGAGGCAAATTTAAAAAAAAAGTTTTTGCACTCTGCAGGCCTCCCAAACCCTTTGCAAGCTTTGTTTGTTTACAAAAAAAAGGCATGCAGAGCTTTGGAAGGCTTGTAGAGTGCTCCTGGGGGCTGGGGGGGGGCAAAAATGGCCCATTGTTTGCTTTTTCCCCCCTCCTCAGCCCTCAGGAGTACTTTGCAAGCCTCCCAAACCCTCTGCATGTCCATTTTTGCAAAGGGGATGGGGTTTAGGTAGGCCAAAAATGCTGTATTCAGTGTATAAGATGCACCCAGATTTTCACCCTCTTTTTTGTGGGGAAAAAGGTGCGTCTTATACTCCGAAAAATTCAGTAGCTGGCCAATGAGTCAGATTATGATTTAGATCGTAGGCCAGGCCTAAGCAGCCTGCAGGCCAGATCCGGCCCCCGGGGGCCTTGAGTTCGACACCCCTGATCTAGAATGTCCACTGGATAAGGACAGTGTTTTTGTGCGCAGTGATGACCCCTGATCTACTTTTCTGAAATCATAATGATGAAAGAAATGTCCTTCTGGGTTCGGCTCCAAGTGGGGAAAAAGACATTGGACACATGGAGGCTGCTTGGAAAGATGGTTTATTGGTGGACAGTGCCACATGGCTTGAGCCCTGAACAGAAAAGGTGATCACATGCTTCAATGTTGGTGGAGAAGAAGAGAAGGGCTGAGGGAGGGGCTTGCTAGGCTTTTTATAACCTGTTTAGTCCCACCTCTCTGTTTCCTGTTCCTGTGTAAGAAATGTATTCTGATTGGTTGTCAGACTCCCATAGGGCCATGCAGGGGCAACTCTCTAGGCTGTGTTTTGAATCCAGGTTTAGTTGAGTTCTCAGATGCCATGTGGTCAGTTGAGTAAAGGGCCAATATTATCATGCCTTTACTCCCATCCCCCCTGGGGCTGCAGTGGAGAAGTCTTTATTATGTAAAAGGGACTAGCTTGGCCTTCTTAATGGCCCACTAACAGTGGGGATGGGCAGGAAGCTACAGGCAACTATTCTGTCTTTTAAAACATGTCTCTTTCTTTTCATATCCAGAGAAATATTCTGCCTTTTCAATGTTTCCTAGGATATTTCATTTTTCTGGGAGAGGGCTGGGTGATAACTTCCCACAATAATTAGTAAGAGAAGAAGAGAGGACATTTATTCCACACTGAAATACGTATTGTGGGAGATCTGCAACGCCAAAACCTCTTCACCCTCTTGATTTTTCCTTTTTGCGCTGAAGATTGAGTAAAAGAGGTAGATTGCTAAAATTGGATTTTTCCTTTAAAGAAGCAAAACCATCCATTCCTGCTGTTTTATTCGAGCACGGGTGTCTAGCCAGCCTGCTGTTGTCCTATCTTTTCTGCACTTCAAATCACAGAAGGTTATTTCGGTTCTATAATTTTCGTTAGAAAAGAAGGAATTGGACCATTTTTTTCCCCCGTCAGGAAAAAACAAACAAACCCCACAAATGTCTATTTTATGTCTCTGTTTCTGTAGAAATGGTGGGGAAAGTTATATTCCAAATGGTTAAAGATGCTCATGACAGTGTATGAACCAATGTTCTTCTCCGGAGTACAAAAGATCCGTGACCCGTCAAAACCACGGAGGACAAAATCGCGCTCGACGAAAGCGCGCATTTGACGTCATCACAGTGCGATGAAAAAAATTAAAAATTGAAATAAAATTAAAATTAAAGCAAGCCGATTCACATAAAGGTAAGGGTTAGGGTTAGGGTTAGGATTAGGGTTAGGTTAAGGGTTAGGGTTAGGTTTAGAGCGTTAGGGTTACGTTTAGCGTTAGGTTAAGGGTTAGCGTTAGGTTTAGCGTTAGGTTAAGGGTTATGTTTAGGGTTAGATTTAGGGTTAGGTTAAGAGTTAGGTTTAGGGTTAGGTTTAGGGTTAGGTTTGGGGGGGTTAGGGTAAGGTTTTCGCTTTATTTTTACATTTTTCGATCACAGCGCGAGGTTTTCGTCGCACTGTGATGACATCAAATGCGCGCTTTCGGCGAGCGCGATTTTGTCCTCCGCGGTTTTGTGGTGGAACCCAAAAGATCAGCGGGTCTTGGTTTTTGTAAAAAAATAAATAAATTCAAAAGCCCAAATTCCAAGTTATATTGTAGCCGTCTCAAAACCTTGAATGGGGTTCAAGGTTTGGAGGGGGTTTGAGGAGTTTGTTTCTAAAATCAGGGAAAATTTCAGGAGAAATTCTAAAAAATCATCGGGAGAGTTACTGACCGGAACATGAATACATATTTAATTCATAATGATTTCTGTACAAACACAATTGAATACAATTAAATGGAGTTTGTGTTCTGCCCCACTTATTAAAGGTAAAGGTTCCCCTCGCACATATGTGCTAATCATTCCCGACTCTAGGAGGTGGTGCTCATCTCCGTTTCAAAGCTGAAGAGCCAGCACTGTCCGAAGACATCTCCGTGGTCACGTGGCCGACATGACTAAATGCCGAAGGCGCATGGAACGCTGTTACCTTCCCACCAAAACTGGTTCTTATTTTTCTACTTGCATTTTTCCATGCTTTCGAGCTGCTAGGTTGGCAGAAGCTGAGACAAGTAATGGGAGCTCACTCCGTTACGTGGCGCTAGGGATTCGAACTTCCGAACTGCCGACCTTTCTGATTGAGAAGCTCAGCATCTTAACCACATCCATCGCCCCACTTATTTGGGCTTCTCGATTCATTAACAGGATGCAATAATATTGACTGTTGAAGTTGTCCTTTTTAACCTGTCTCATCTCCTTTTGAAAGCTACCTAGCTGGATGGCAATGCTATGACAGTCAGTTTTATGTTTTAACATTGTGCGAAGAAATATTTTGGGAATATCATCATTTTGATGATACGATACAATTTTGTATTAAGAGTTGAGTCTGTCCCAGAATTTTATTTTGAAAGAAACGAAGACTTTCTTGCATGTACCTGATCCCCATTTTGAGCTAAGCACCGAAAATACAATATATAATATGAGATAATATGATTACGTATGTCACGGAGAAACCAAAGGCTACAGTGTTTTGGTAGAGCACATGCTAAAAAACATGAGGTCCACTTCTCTGATTTTCATTTAAATGTTGGTGTGAGAAGTACCTCCAAATAAAACAATGGAAAGATAAAGCATTGCCTAAACCATTTATCTCTAAGCACAATTTGTCTTAGAAAACACAAACAAGCAGAAGCTCTGAGTCTTCAGATATGGACGACTGTAGAAATGCATCTAGGGATGAGAAATGTGCACAATATATATATCTTATTTTCCTGCAACATTACAGCAAACTTTGATGCTGCTTCTACTTTGCCGAAGACCAAAACGTAAAGATAGTCTAATCCTCTTAGAAAAGTTTTATCTGCCAAACAACGTGCTTACTTATGTTATAGGGAGATAAGTACCTTCTTAAATATACATGTTTTGGAAGAGATTTAAAACCTGCAAGAGTTCATTTGGACAGGGAAGGCAAAATGCGTTTGCATAAACGCTTCTTGTTTTGCTCAGGTGTTTGCCTAATGCAGTGAGGTGGGCAGGTGGGGAGGAAAGGAGGCAAATGATAGTTATTGCCTGGAGAAACGGGTGCTGATTGGCAATTGGCTGGAAAATTAATACCCAGTTTGCTTTTGGAAGCATTCTGATGTATGTGGCGTCGCAAATGATTTCCTATTTTTAGTTCTCATTTAAAAAGCCCAACAGCTGATTCGACCCTGGCTTGGACATCTATAAAATGCTTTAGCAAGGAGAATCATCTAATCCCTTTTTCCCACACATCATTTAATCACAAGCAAAATATAAATTAGGACTCATTTGCCTTGGTCAAACAGGGAGATATCCTGCACGTAGATGTCTGTTGTAGTTGTCGTTTATTTTATTGTCATTGCACCTTGTACGACAAAATTAAATGCCATCTTCAGTGTACATTATAACTATAAAACACACATCCTTCCCATGCTATACAATTGAATTAAAAACCTCAAGTATTGCATTAATATTGCACTGCATAGTAGAATTCAATATGCAATGGCTGTGTGCTGCGGTATTTTGAGGAGACAGCACATTTGCCCTGTTATACAAGTTGTATACTGGTTCACAGAACCAGACAGCTGGTCATTTACATCCTTTTAGAGACTTGTTGAGTCCATCTGGATGTTTAGCTGTGTCATCAAGGGTCACCTGAGTGGTGCAAATGGGTGTGGACCCTCAGGTGTCCCTGATGACACAGATAAACGCCCAGGTGGCCTTAACAACTTGCTAAGAGCTGCGGTGGTGCAGTGGTTAGAGTGCAGTACTGCAGGCCACTTCTGCTGATTGCCGTCTGCCTGCAATTTGGCAGTTCGAATCTCACCAGGCTCAAGGTTATATCAGCCTTCCATCCTTCCGAGGTGGGTAAAATGAGGACCCAGATTGTTGGGGGCAAGAGGCTGTCTCTGTAAACCTCATAGAGAGGGCTGTAAAGCACTGTAAAGCGGTATATATCTCTGAGTGCTATTGCTATTGCTAAAAGAATGCAAAGGACCAGCTGTCTGCAAGGAGTATCAATCCTTCCATTCCTCACCATCCGGTTAGAGTTGAAGAAGCTTCTTGGGTGGGAAGTGAAACATCTTCAAAAGAAAAACCAGAAAGTCCAGTTGCCTCTTGAAAAAGCACCTTTGGAACAACCACAATCTGGATGAGAGTGAGAATCTCCATAGACAAGAAAAAAAAGAGCTAGAGCAGATGTCTTGCAGAGGGGCAGCTGAGCAATACGTAATCTCCATGTAGTCTCTTTTCTGGTTGATAGGAAGTCGATTTATTAAACTGTATAATTGCCGTGATAATAAATAAAAATAAAAAATTTTTAAGCAGGGTTAAGCAGACGTTCCCGGTGAATTTGATAAGTGCTGGCCCAAAGCTAGAACACGTTGGGAGAACAGCCGTTAGGAATTTGCCTAGATTGCGAGATTTAAAGTCTCAACAGGAAGGTGGGCTCAGTAAAAAGAGAAGAGCCCTTGAGCTACTCATAATTTCATCTCCAAAACTCACAATAAATCTACCAAACCTTTGACACTCTACCCCCCTCACTCCGAGTGCCAACAGATGGGTAGAACAATAAACATTTAGTGGGGCAGATGGTGGATTTATTTTGTCCAGACGCCTTCATTTCTAGGTTTCTAAGCGATTGTTGTGTGCTGTATCCTTGGGACAATACTGTACAACTTGCTTTAGCTAAGCGAGCTTTCCCTTTGGTGGGATTGCTTTCAAGCCAAGCTGGCCACATTCAACACGCAATCTGTTGGGAAGCCCCCTTGATGTCCTACACAATGGGCCAATGTAGGGCAACAATAGTTGACATCAAACCAGCCTCCTTGCCAAATTGGCCAAGTTTAGAACTGGTTTTTTTTGTTTTTGTTTCTGGCAGTCCACGGGGTGGAACTGCAATGAAGGAAAATTCTTCTTTAAGGATAGACCCAGGAAAGAGAGTCAAGGACTGGCACAGTGGCAGCCTGAGCAGCTATGACTGGAATACTAAATTGCAAATTGGCTGCTAGGCATAATCAAAGGCAACGATGATCTTCCATGCAAAGGATCCTATTTGACCGAAATAGCTCGTAACAAGAGAAACAAATATTTATCTGGCCTTGGAAACCCAGCTCTAAGGGAATTATTGCTCAGTCTGGATGTTTTAAACAACTTCTAGGTTTAGGTTTATTAGATTTATATGCCGCCCTTCTCACAAGGACTCAGGGCGGCGTACAACATTAAAAAAAAAACACATATTACAAAAGTTAAAAAAAAATTAAATAGAATATCCAAAAAACAAACCCAATTTAGATTGACAATAACATTTAAAAAAGATTAAAATTAAAATTAACAATAATCAATAATTTGATTTGTTTTGTTCAGGCCAGGCCGCCTTGCTGGAAAAGCCAACTTTTTAGGGCGCGTTGGAAGGACCGGAGGTTGGGGATTATGCGAAGCTCCGGGGGCAGCTCATTCCAGAGGGAAGGCGCTCCCACAGAGAAGGCTCTCCCCCTGGAGGTCTTTAGTCGACACTGTCTGGCCGACGGCACCCTGAGGAGGCCAACTCTGTGGGATCGCGCTGGACGGTGGGAGGCTACCGGTGGCAGTAGGTGGTCTCGCAGGTACCCTGGGCCTAAGCCATGGAGCGCTTTAAAGGTCATAATTAGTACCTTGAATCGCACCCGGAAGACAACCGGCAACCAGTGCAGGCCGCCTAAAAGGGGTGTAACATGGGAGCACCTAGGTGGCCCCCATGATAACCCGCGCAGCCGCATTCTGGACCAGTTGAAGCTTCCGAGTGCTCTTCAAGGGCAGCCCCATGTAGAGAGCGTTACAGTAGTCCAGGCGAGAAAGGACGAGGGCATGAGTGACTGTGCACAGAGCATCCCGATCCAGGAAGGAGTGCAACTGACGTACTAGGCGAACCTGGTAGAAGCCCCCCCCCCCCATGGTCACGACCGTCAGGTGTTCTTCTAAACTAAGCCGCGTATCCAGGAGGGCGCCTAGATTACGGGCCCTCTCTGAGGGGGCTAAAATTTCTCCCCCTATCATCCAAGATGGAACAAGATGCACAAATCGGGAAGACCTCACAGCTAGGCTAGATAAAACAAGGTGTCATCCTTAAAGGAACTCATCTGGCAGCCTGATTGTAAGGCAGGCAGACTGGGGCAATGCAGAGTAGATGTGGTTAGCACTGATGATGTTACCTAGCTGGTAATGAAATGTCTGCAAGGAAACAAGCATGCTCAAGAGAGCACCAAGGACCCCCACAGTCGTCGTTGCCATCGCCCTCCTCCTTCTCATTGAAACTGGAGACATATCAAGTTGGGATAGTGGGACCCATTGTATGCCCAGCAGTGGTGGGATTCAAATAGTTTAACAACTGGTTCTCTGCCCTAATGACCAGCAGGGTAGGTGGGGCTTGGTGGTCATGTTCTGTGCTGTGCTGGCTGGGGGATTCTGGAAGTTGAAGTCCACAGGACTTCAAGTTGCCAAGGTTGAGAAACACTGTCCTAGAAGAAACAGCTCAGGGTTCATGTCAATGTTTTGTTCTATTATTTCTTCTAACCATTTTTGAATTTTGGTCCAGAATTCTTTGGCTTATGGACACGTCCACCACATATGATAAAAGGTCGCCTGTTGGTATATAGGGAAATTTGGATGACAAGTCTCTGAGAAAAGAATGTTGTTATGGCTAAATACTTCTACCAACTCCATGTAACCCCCCCCCCTCCCAGTTTCTCACAGCCCTGAAGATCTTTTGGGAAAGAATGCATATCAATGCAAACGAAGAAAAATAATAATAAACTTGGACAGGTTCTTGGGTGAAACCTCTGCATTCTGGCTTTGTAGCGGCATTCAGATTTTTTTATGGTAACCATTCCCTTTTTCTCTCCTTCTTTTCAATCCTCCTAATCCTGTGCAACAGGCTTATGCAACCCACGCGGTGTGTCATATTTCCACTTGTCTTTATTGTAAACATTTAAGCATTTCATTTAATGCTTGGATTGTTTTACCATCTTCTACGGATGTATTTCTCATTCAGTTCCCAGCCTTTTTTTTCACTCTTCAATGTCTCTCTCTCTCTCTCTCTCTCTCTCTCTCTCTCTCTCTCTCTCTCTCTCTCTCTCTCTCTCTCTCTCTCTCTCTCTCTCTCTCTCTCTCTCTCTCTCTCTCTCTCTCTATGTTTTGCTGCTAGTAAAAGTTCCTTGGTCACATAGCATTTCTTGTTTAGTTCATCCTATATTTCTTTTGCTCTCTTTTGCTGTTTATTTGTTCTTTTAGTTTAAGGACAAAGAAAGAGAGACAGACATGATGTTATTTCATAGCAGCTGAAAAGCAACTCATCCATTATTAGTACAAAGTTGATTGTGACACGTCAGATGAATGAGATCTTCCTCTTTCTGTTCCCCCCATCACAACAGCCCTGTGAGGTAGGGATGGGCATAAAGAGCAGGACTGGCCCATATGTCATCCGAAGGGTTTTCATGCCTAAGACTGTTATAGAACTCACGGTCTTCTGGAGATGGGCCCAAAATCACCCAGCTGGCTTTCATGCCTAAGGCAGGACTAGAACTCACCATCTGGAGATTGGCCCAAAATCACCCAGCTGGCTTTCTTGGCTAAGACAGAACTAGAACTCACAGCCTCCTGGTTTCTAGCTGGTACCTTCACTGCTAGACTAGTGTTCCCTGAAAATAAGACCACCCCGGCTAATAAGCCCAATTGGACTATTGAGTGCATGCACTAAAATAAGCCCTCCCCCAAATAAGGCCAAGCACTTATTTTGGGGGTCAAAAGGAAATAAGACCCTGTCTTATTTTTGGGGAAAAACAGTAGTTCTCAATTTGCTTCAGGAAAGGGGAGCTTTTCCTTCCTTTTAAGTACTGAAATGCTAAATATCCTTTGTTCTCGGTCTCCTTGAAGGAGAATGCTCTGATGATGTGTAACACCAGCTCGAGTTTTGATCGATGGCATTCATCCGAGGCTCCCATCCCATCCCGGCGACTTTCCTCTTAAAATACCTTTTGGCCTCCTGCATTTGTTTGATCTACAGCCGCATGCTGTAAGCAATTGCTTTGCTTAAAAGTCTATCATTCCTCACGCTTAAAACCCAGCGATGCAAATGTGCATTCTGGGTGGTAAATGAGCTCTAAGTTTGCTAAAAGAGAAAGAAAAGAAAAAAGAAAAAGAGAAAAAAGCAGCTGTGTTGGGTGATGCATTTGTGCTTCGTTCAAAAGATGCCTGCGTGTTGTTTGTGCGAGGACACGAACTGTGTCATTTGCAGCTGGGAAGGAGGACATCTGTTGTTCTCTCATCACTATCCATGATCTGCTCTGCAGGTTTCCCCCCCCCCCACCTCCCTTTGAGATATGCAGTCCAAGTGATGCTTCCTTTGAAGTAAAAACTTCTACATTTTCACAGACTTTTTCACCATCTTTGCCTACAGTTCATTGTCTTCTTTTTCTAGTCGTCTTCTTTTCTTTTTAAATTTAATCTATTTTCTATTAAATACATTTCTTAGTGCTAAATAAACACCATGTTCTCTGGTATATAATTTGCTTAACCATACACATTTACATTCTTAATCTCCACCTCTTTTTTTTTGATTGCTAAAGAGATCCCAGGTTTGATAATATTCTGCATCCTCTTTCGGTTTAATTTTCAGTGTCAATCTATCCATTTCTGCACAATCTGGTATCTTCTTGACTATTTCTTCATCGCGCAGTATATCTTTCCATTTTTTCCAATACTGTGCAAAAATAATCCTCGCTACCAATATTAAATGCATACTTTTCTTTTCAAGTTTTTTTCTGATATCATACCTTATAAAAACAATTCAGGTTTAAAATCTACATGTTTTCCTATAATCTTTTCTAGCCACCTATATATCTTTACCGAAATCTTTTGGGGGGCTGTGACACAAGTCCACCATAAATGATAAAACGTGTCCGTTTTTTTTTTGTTACATTTCCATCTTGTCTTCTTCTTTGGGTATTCAGCTGGATTTTGAGAATGCCGCAGTGGCATAGTGGTTAGAATGTAGTACTGCAGGCTACTTCTGCTGCCTGCTGGCTGCCTGCAATTTGGCAATTCGGATTTCATCAGCCTTCCATGGTGGGTAAAATAAGGACTGAGATTGTTGGGG
This sequence comes from Thamnophis sirtalis, assembly GCF_051295495.1. Classification (NCBI taxonomy): domain Eukaryota; kingdom Metazoa; phylum Chordata; class Lepidosauria; order Squamata; family Natricidae; genus Thamnophis; species Thamnophis sirtalis. The sequence goes on along the minus strand of NW_028261393.1, from coordinate 52,783,420 downwards.
GAAATTGGCTGACTCTGTAAACTGCTTAGAGAGAGCTGTTATAGCATTGTGAAGCAGCATATAAGTCTAAGTGCTATTGCTATTTTCCTCCCTCCCTCCCTTCCAGTGGTGGGTTTCAACATACTCTGTGGGTGTGGCCTCCTTTGTGGGAGTGGCTTGCTGGCCATGTGTTTTCTTTCTCTCTGTCTCCCTCTCTCTCTCTCTTTCCTTCCTTTTGTCTCTCTGTCCCTTTTTCCTTTTTTTCTTTCATCTCTCTCTCACTTTTTCCTTCTTTTTTCTTTTTTTCTTTATTTCTTTCTTCCTTTCTTTCTCTTTCTCTCTCTGTGTGAGTCTGTGTGTGTGTGTGTGTATGTCAGTGGTGGGTTTCAAAAATTTTTGGAACCTCTTCTGTAGGTGTGGCCTGCTTTCTGGTGGAACCTCTTCTAACCGGTTCGGTAAATTTGATGAACCGGTTCTACCGAACTGGTGCGAACTGGTAGGAACCCATCTCTGCTCCCTTCCCTATCTATTCATCCACCCATCCCAGCTGAAGGTTGACTCAGCCTTCCATCCATCCAAGGTGGGTAAGATGAGGACCCAGATTGTTGGGGGCAAGAGGCTGACTGTTTAAACCACTTAGAGAGAGCTATAAAGCACCGTGAAGCAGTATATACGTCTAAGGACTTTTGCTATTGCTTTCTTTCCCCTTTTCTCTCTTTCCAAAGCCACAATCGCACCTCATGTCACTTCACAGTTCATATCCTGCAGCTGATGATCCATTTCGTCCTCCCTTTCTCCATAGGCTTGCTTCAATTAATTGCTCTTCTCTTCAGTGAGATTTGTTGGCTTAGCTGTGTTCCTCGGGACGCTTCTTGCATTCAACTAATTTGCTTCCTCCTGCTAAGATGATGAAGTCAGTTTGCAGTTTGGGGGGGGGGGAATTCCACAGCTTTTGAAGAAGGGGGGGGCTTAAAGAAAACATAGGAAATGTACGCACTGGTTCGGGCAAACTGGTAGCTCTGACAATCAGTTGGGAGCGAACTGGTTTGCTCTGACTATTTGGTGGCCCCGACCCTTCCTTTTCACTCTACTTACCTAAATACTCTCACCTGAATCGTGCCTCAGCCGTGTTACTCCACAGAAGTAACGTGGAAGGTTAGTTTTGTTAAAACTGCGCACGCATACCCATGCACAACAATTAGATCACTGAACTGGCTGTTAAACTGGCAGATTCCCACCACTGCATCAGAGGTGGGTTCATACCAGTTCGCACCTATTCGGTAGAATCGGTTCATCAAATCTACCGAACCGGTTAGAAGAGGTTCCACCAGTGGACCCGGAAAGCAGGCCACACCTACAGAAGAGGTTCCAAAAATTTTTGAAACCCACCACTGGTCCTTGGAGATGATTATTCTACACTATCATGCTCCTATTTATAAAACTCAGTGCCTCTGTGAAAGGTAAGGATGACTACTGCGTTTGTGGTGCAATCAGAGCATTGCGTGTGTTGAAGTTGTTTTAACACAAACCAAAGATGCCTTTTAAAAAACAAGTTTACACCCTATTCTTATGCATGCCAGTGCTGTGTGTGAGGTAATTTAAGGTGGTTCTGACAAGTGTCGTCGGCATCTTCATATCCGGTCACATGGGTGGGAAGCCACTCCCATCCGGTCACATGGGCGGCAAGCCACTCCCACAAAGGAGGCCACACCCACAGAGTAGGTTCGAACAATTTTTGAAACCCACCACTGCACTGTATGTAAGCTTATGGCCCCTAGTCTTCAAATCAGAGGTGGATAATTTTTTCAGGAGCCAGGCACAATGCTTCTCATGAAGCATTGGGAGCCCAGAGCTTGAGTAAATAGAGAATACTATGGTGTACCCATTGTTGGGGGGTTATTGATTGGCCTTTGCCCGCATTTATAATTTAGAGATTGCCTCTAAATTAAATAGCTAATTAATCAAGGGTTCTTAGACAGATAGAACAATTCTCTCCTATGACCTAAATCTGTTTTTATGCAATGCTATCCGTAGATCAATAAGTCCTATAAAGTAATTCATGAGTCTTTTCTGCAAGCAAGCCTTGCCTTGCATTACAAATGGGAATGATGTAGGATTTCGATGGATAAAATAGGTCAAAAGACCTCACTTGCTCAAATGCATAACCGTGTTGGCATAATAATAACAACCCGGACTTAACCATTGTTGAGAAGAAAGATCAAAAAAGGGCCGGGATTGTGGAAGTCGGCAGTGCCCAGAGACGGTAGAATAGAAGAGACGAGAAAGAACTAGACTAAAAGCACAAAATACAAAGACCCACAACACACAGGTAGCCCACAACTTACAACAGTTCATTCCCTGACCATTCAAATTTGCAACAGCCCTGAAACAAAGCTTCAGTAGTAGCCTGATTTGCATTTGGATGCTTGACCACCGACTCACATTTATGATGGTTGCAATATCTCAGAGTCACATGATCCCCGCTTGCGACCTTCTGACAAGCAAAGTCAAGGGGGAAAAGAGGGATTCGCTTAACAACCGTATTGCTAATGAGGCAGGAGGGGATACAGAGGTAAACCCACCAGTGGCTGGCCAGGTTAGGTGGTCCTAATAGGCTGAAAACTATAACTTCATATTAGCTTGATCTTTAGCTTTAGTGCACTTGATTTCAAACTTGCTCATGAGTCTTACAAATATTACTGGAACATGTCGCAAGCTACTGCACAAGGATGGCACAAGGAAGTAATGTGGGTGTAGAATACTGAGAATAGCCAAATGATAGAATAATGTCGGCATCGTCTCAGCATTTTTTCTATCCTGTTTTTATGGAATGGAATGGAATTTTATTATTTGTATGCCGCCCTTCTCTGGGAGGACTCAGGGCGGCGAACAATTCAAGGGGAAAAAAAGGGGAAGATAAAAAACAAAATACAAATAATAAAAGTAAACAACAGTCGCACAACCATACATGTCGAGAGGGGAGGGAACTCATCACCCCCAGGCCTGTTGGCCAAGCCAGGTTTGACGGCTTTTCGGAAGGCCTGGAGAGAGGTGAGGTTCCGAATCCCTGCGGGGAGTTCATTCCAGAGGGCCGGAGCTGCCACAGAGAAGGCCCTCTCCCGGGTAGTAGCCAGGTGGCATTGGCTGGTAGATGGCACCCGGAGGAGGCCAACCCTGTGAGATCTAATGGGTCTGTGGGAGGTAATTGGCAGCAGGTGGTCTGTCAAGTACCCAGATCCAATACCATGAAGGGCTTTATAAGTTACGACTAGCACCTTGAAGCGTATCTGGAGACTGATCGGTAACCAGTGCAGCTCGCGGAGGATAGGTGTAACGTGGGTGTACTGAGGTGCACCCACAATCGCTCGGGCGGCTACGTTCTGGACGAGTTGAAGTCTCCGAATCCTAAAAGTACTTATGACTTTTAGGATTCACTTCTGTATTGTATTTTTTACTTCTGCATTGTATTTTTCCAAAATGTACTTCCCTGTCCTAAGCAGGGGGCTTGGACAATCAATATGTAGACGCCTATTGTAACGCCTACTGATTTACGAAGTTTGATTAAAAGGTATAAAACCACTGCCCAGGGCGTAGCCCAGGCAGTTCAGTTTCGGTGTGCGAACACTCTGAACTCTTGATGCATCAATAAAGCTGTTTCTCTCGCACCTTCGTGGTCTCGAGTCCTGGTCTTTTGTAAGTAGATTGCTAAACAAAGCCTCAATCTGCTGCTACACTAATTGAACAACGGCGGCGATTCATGTTAACAAATGTGTCGAGAAAAGTCGTAAAATGGGGCCAACTCCCTTAACAAATTTCTCACTTAACACCACACATTTGGGGCTCGCTTGTGGTCCTTTGTTGAGAACTCCCTGTAAAAGATCAGTTGTGGTAAAGAAAATAACAAATGGTAGTGACAGTAGGCACTTGTCTGCAAGCTCAAAGCAACTGGAGCACCATTGGAATATCGTTGGCATTGACAAAATTGCCATTCGTCAATTTCAGAAGGCAGCTTTAGTTGAAACCGCTGAAATCCCATGATGAAAACATTAACGCTGTCAAACATGAGCTGCTTGTCCCAGGAAGGACTCGATAGGTGGATAAAAGTGCCAATCCAACATCTGTGTGGCCAATATTAATTTATTCAATTTTACGTGCTGCCAAACTCCAAACTCCAAGACTTTGAGCACTGTTAAAATCAGAGACTGGCTATAAAATCGGGGTCCTTATTGCAAAAGTCAAGAGAGCAATTGAGTCACAAGTCAAAGAGTGAAGTTCAAAGTGGGATGTTCCAAAGCTTTTGCTCTGAGATTGTCTGAAACCTTCTTTTGATGTGTGTTGTTAGGAATTTAATTCTAATGGTTGGGTTGGCAATATATAAATTGTATAACAATGTTTGTATCTGTTTCTTTGAATCATGCTGTAAAATGTGATTGGTTGCTGTTTTCCTCAATCGGCCATAAGAGGGAGCCAGAACGACTGTTAGCTCTCTGTCTGTTAGATGCTGGGCTGATCTGATCTGAGTGTTTTTGGAAGCTGGCTGTTAGAAAGTGCCATGAGCTATTGTAAGTTTTGCAACTGTTAGCAAACTTTGAGTTCTGAACTGATTATATGATACTGGACTATGTTATTTGGATTATCCCTTAACTGAAAGATATTGACGACTGACTGTCTTATCCGTGTATGACTTGGACTGTTTGATGGACTCTGATACTTCTATTTCCACGAAAGTTAAAGCCTATTTAAACTGCAGTGTCTCTGTATGCTGGTTTGTGTGTTCTCCAACACAACTCTCACAACGCTTCTCTGAACGTACTCACTCTCCCAACGGGGAGCTTTCTTAACATGTGTCAGTTCAGCAATCGGGAAAGATCTCAACGAACACAATGGGTCTTTTCACACATTGCAATGATGAATTCATCGGATGCTTTCGATCCCTCCCGTGTCATCTGCATAACCTCACTATCTTTCCCTCACTTCCCTCCAAATCTCACCCCAATTTAAATCCCATGTGATAAACTTTAACTTCAGCTCACGAAAATGATAAAAATGTCAGTCTGAAAAAGAGCTTCCTGGAGTCCTGATTTATTCTCCACTTCCTGAGCAGGGCCTGGCTCTCCTCCTACAAAGTTGTTGAAAGGCTTTTTAATCTCCCAACCTTTTTGAAAGTCAAAATAACTTCAGGAATGAGTTTTGAGCTCCATGATTTGCACAGCCCTACTCGTAATATTGAGAATCAGTTTGGGGTAGTGCAGTGGTGGGATTCAAAAATTTTACTTACTGGTTCTGTGGGCGTGGCTCCCGTGGGTGTGGCATGGCTTGGTGGGGGTGGCTTGGTGGGCAAGGCAGGGGAAGGATACTGTAAAATCTCCATTCCCTGCTCCCATTCCAGGGGAAGGTTATTGCAAAATCCCCATTCCCTCCCAATCAGCTGTGACTTGGGAGGCAGAGAATACATGGGGGCGCGGCCAGCCAGAAGTGGTATTTACCGGTTCTCCAAACTCCTCAAAATGTTTGCTACTGGTTCACCAAAACTGGTCAGAACCTGTTGAATACCAGGAAGAGGGAGGGACAATTTATTCACAGCACCTGAAGGAAGGACAAGAAGCAATGGGTGGAAACTCATCAGTGAGTGAGCCAATTTGGAAAGAGCCGTGGAGGCGCAGTGGTTAGAGTGCAGTACTGTAGCCTTCTTCTGTTGATCACCAGCTTCCAGCAGCTCGGCAGATTGAATCTCACCAGGCTCAAGGTTGACTCAGCCTTCCATCCTTCTGAGAAGGGTGAAATGAGGACCCGGATTGTCACTCAAAATATGCGCCACAACTGCCAATGTGTGACACTCGCTGGCATGCAATTTATTGAGCTTTTCGACCCTCCAGTAGGCCAGCCATGGATAAATCCAAGAAAAGAAAGAAAACAGAATGTTTAATTCAACTGCATATGCTAGTTTTGTAGCTGCTCAGGAAATAGTCAGGCACCGGAAGGATTTTGTGGCTCCTGGTGTTTTTTTTTCCTGTGGGAAATGGGTTCAAATGTCTCTTTGAATGTTTAAGGTTGCCAACCCCTGGTCTAGGCCATTGCCAGAAGTAAAAAGAAAACAGATTGGAAAGCCCACCCATTTACTCCTCTCAGAGAGGGCCCGCAACTTGGGGGTCCTCCTGGATCCACAGCTGACATTGGAACACCATCTGTTGGCTGTGACCAGGGGGGCCTTTGCCCAGGTTCGCCTGGTGCATCAGTTGCGGCCCTATTTGGATCGGGAGGCACTTCAAACGGTCACTTACGCCCTCGTCACCTCAAGACTAGACTACTGTAATGCGCTCTACATGGGGCTGCCCCTGAAAAACGTTCGGAGACTACAACTAGTCCAGAATGCAGCCGCGCGAGTGACTAGATACACCCACGTTACACCTATCCTCCGCGAGCTGCACTGGCTTCCTATTGGTCTCCGGACGTAATTCAAGGTGCTGGTCATTACCTTTAAAGCCCTACATGGCTTAGAACCAGGATACCTGTGAGACCGCCTATTGCCGCATACCTCCCAACGTCCAGTGTGATTGCACAGGGTGGGACTCCTTCAGGTGCCGTCAGCCAGGCAGTGTCGGCTGGTGGCTCCCCGGAGAAGGGCCTTCTCTGTGGCCGCTCTGACCCTATGGAATGAACTACCCCCAGAGATCCGGACCCTGCCCACTGTCATGGCCTTCCGAAAAGCCGTTAAAACCTGGCTATTCCAGCAGGCCTGGGGCTGTTGACCTCATTACTGAGGTCCAGCCCCGATCAGATTGGGTGCATGGTGATGTTTTAAATTGTTTTCTTTTACTTTTTTACTAATTACTTTTTTGTTGTGTAAGCCGCCCGGAGTCCTCCGGGATTGGGCGGCCTATAAATCCATTAAAAAACAACAACAACAACAACAACAACAACAACAACAACAATAATGTGTATTATGCGCCAGTATTTTGTCCGTTTGTATACGGAAATCCCACAAGATCTTGACCATTTCCGTATTTTTCCGTTTGTACATGGAAATGGTCAAGATCTTGTGGGATTTCCGTATACAAACGGACAAAATACTGGCGCATAATACACCAGACATCACACTGGTTGAGAAAAATAAGGTCACAATCATAGACATCGCAATACCAGGTGATAGCAGGGTCGCCGAGAAGGAACATGAAAAAATCGCAAGATACCAGGACTTAAAAATCGAAATTCAACGACTATGGCACAAACCAGCAGTGGTAATTCCAGTGGTAATTGGCACACTGGGTGCTATTCCAAAAGCACTGGAATTACATTTAAAACAGTTAAAAATTGACAAAATCACCATCAGTCAAATGCAAAAAGCCGCACTGCTTGGATCTGCACGCATATTACGAAAATACGTTACGACATCCTAGGCCCCTGGGTGGGGCCCGACTAGTAACCAATGCCAAATCTGGCGAAACAACTGGCCGCTGTGATACAATTGTATAATAATTCATAATATTGGTCCCAAGCATTCTGAGGGTCTTTGCAGAATCCTTTAAAAACCTGAATCACAGCAGCAAGCATTCCTGGAAGCCCAGGGGGTTTCTTCCCTCTTAAGGGCATCTATCTGAAGCCCCCCTCCTCTTTAGTTAATCCTCCTGAGAGCCTGACCTTGAACTGAGACATCACCCAGCCCTGGGGATTCTTGTTGGCAGAAGACACCAACCCCAAGGCAAAGCTAACGGAAGGCATATCTTTTATTCATGAGTAAAGATTTATTCATAAGGTAATTTCTGCTGATGAGAAGAAACTGCCCAGGGTTTCTCTAACCGCCTGCAGCCGAGCCTTTGGAAGCTCTTTGTAAGCAGGAGTTAAAAAAGGCTTTAAATTCCAAACTTCCTACACCGAAGCCAAAGCCTAAAACAGCGTAGGCTTAAGAGCTTTGGGTTCCAGGCGGTGGGACAGGGCTTGTTTCTCTGCTGTCTGTTTGCTGGTCTTGTTAATCCAGCTGTTGGGTTCCTTGCTTGCTTCCCTGTGTGTGACCTTTGGATTGTCTTTGGATTTCATTTAGGGCAGTGTTTCTCAACCTTGGCAACTTGAAGATGTCCGGACTTCAACTCCCAGAATTCCCCAGCCAGCATTCGCTGGCTGGGGAATTCTGGAAGTTGAAGTCCAGACATCTTCAAGTTGCCAAGGTTGAGAAACACTGATTTAGGATGACCTGACAGAACTTTCTCTTAAGCTGGACAGTTAGAATAATTACAGAAGCAATTCTCCGAGGGGCTTGCAAGCAAAAAGAGACAGTCACTCAGAATAGAGTTGGAAGGGGCCTTGGAGGTCTTCTAGTCTGACCCCCTGCTCAAGCAGAAGACCACGTACCATTCCAGACAAGTGGCTGTCCAGTCTCTTCTTAAAAAACCTCCAGTGATGAAGCACCCATCACTTCTGAAGGCAACTTCTGTTCCACTGATAAAGTGTCCTCCCTTTTGGGCAGTTTCTCCTTCATTCCAGATTGCTTCTCTCCTTGGTTAGTTTCCATTCTTTGTTCCTCATCTTGCCTTCTGCTGCTTTGGAAAATAAACAGAGCCAATGGTGGGATTCAGCCGGTTTGTACCTATTTGGGAGAACCGGTTGCTAACTTTCTAAGCAGTTCGCAGAATCGGTTGTTGGAAGAAATCTCATTTTGTTTTTTCCCACTTTACAGGGCTAATCCTGTAAGGAAGGCAGGAAGGAAGGAAACATTCTGGTGTTGTTTCTAGCCTAATCTTTGTTGCCCTGCTTACAGGAACTGCCTCTGTGGTTAACCCTTATTACATGGCAACAGCTAAGGCAAAGCGTCCATCGACCTGAGTGACATTAAGTTGGCCACGCCCAGCCAGTCACATGCCCACCGAGCCCTGCCTACCCAGTTGGTCAATAGGGCAGAGAACTGGTTGTTAAATTATTTGAATCCCACCACTGGGTGGAGCCCCCTTGCTTGGGGCAGCCCCATAGATTTTGGCAAATGGCTATATTTGATAACTGCTATCAAATCACCCTGAGTCGGTATATAAGTCTAACTGCTATTGCTACTGCTAGTCCTTCTTTTCATTAGCAATAGCAATAGCAGTTAGACTTATATACCGCTTCATAGGGCTTTCAGCCCTCTCTAAGCGGTTTACAGAGTCAGCATATCGCCCCCACAGTCTGGGTCCTCATTTCACCCACCTCGGAAGGATGGAAGGCTGAGTCAACCTTGAGCCGGTGAGATTAGAACCGCTGAACTGCAGATAACAGTCAGCTGAAATGGCCCGCAGTACTGCACCCTAACCACTGCGCCACCTCGGCTCTTGAACTAAACAGCGTTCAATCTGAAGACATTTCGAAGAAGACTCTGCAGTGCTTGGTTGCCCAACTTCAGAAAGAGTTCTCCCAGCCTCACCAAAGATACTCTGGGTTTACAACGAGAGAGGTTTGCTTCCAGGGCGGTAGGAAAGCAAAGACATCTTGGAAAATCCCCATAAAGGTAAAGGTAAAGGCCTTCACACATATGTGCTAGTCGTTCCCGACTCTAGGGGGCAGTGCTCCTATCCGTTTCAAAGCTGAAGAGCCAGCGCTGTCCAAAGATTCCTTCGTGGTCATTTGGCCAGCGTGACTCAATGCTGAAGGCGCACGGAACGTTGTTCCCTTCCCACCAAAGGCGGCTCCTATTTTTCTACTTGCACTTTTGATGTGCTTTCAAACTTCTAGGTTTGGAGAAGCTGGGGCAAGTCACTGGAGCTCACACCGTTATGCGGCGCTCGGGATTTGAACTGCCAAACTGCCAACCTTTCTGATCGACAAGCTCAGCGTCCGTAGCCACTGAGCCACGCACCGTGTTAGGGCTGTAGGCAGTGGTGGGTTTCAAAAATTGTTCGAACCTACTCTGTGGGTGTGGCCTCCTTTGTGGGAGTGGCTTGCCGCCCATGTGACCAGATGGGAGTGGCTTGCTGCCCATGTGACCGGATATGAAGATGCCCACGACACTTGTCAGAACCACCTTAAATTACCTCACACACAGCCCTGGCATGCATAAGAATATGATGTAAACTTGTTTTTTAAAAGGCGTCTTTGGTTTGCGTTAAAACAACTTCAACACACGCAATGTTCTGATTGCACCACAAACGCAGTAGTCATCCTTACCTTTCACAGAGGCACTGAGTTTTATAAATAGGAGCATGATAGTGTAGAATAATCATATCCAACGACCAGTGGTGGGTTTCAAAAAATTTTGGAACCTCTTCTGTAGGTGTGGCCTGTTTTCCGGGTCCACTGGTGGAACCTCTTCTAACCGGTTCGGTAGATTTGACGAACCCGTTCTACCGAATAGGTGCGAACTGGTAGGAACCCACCTCTGGCTGTAGGAAAGGAAAGACGAATTGGGAGGTCCCTATCCTTTTCTCCTTAAACTGTGTGTTGTTGCTCTCATCTCCTCTGCCGCTTCTCCGAGCAGCCATTCTTTTTCCTCCTCTGCCTTACCCGGTGGGAACAAATCTCTGTGTACAAAATAATTTCATGGGCTGCTGCCGTCTCTTGAAACTAATTTAAGATTGTATTTTGTTTTATTTTTTTCCAGGCTGCTCCTCCTCTCCTCCCCTTCCCCCTCCCTGCTCGTTGTGTTGCATCCGACAAAGTTTGCAATCTGTCTCATTTGCTCCCTTCTCGGGCCTAGTTCCCTCACCGTCAGCAGTTCCACTGTTTACATTAGTGATGCTGCTAATTAATGAGCACTAATTTAAACTTGAAATCACTTCCTTCCCCTCCCCCCTTCCAGGTATTTAACTTGGTTTCCCCATCACCACCACCACATCCCTCCCCTAAGCATCCACCCAAGAGAAAGGAGAAATCTTCTTGGGTTAACCCACATTAAGTCATGCTGCGGGGGGCTTTTCCAAGGAAGACGGGAGTCCTGGAAAGCACCTGAAGCTTTCGGTGGAGAGACGGAATGGGCTGCGTAGCCCTCGGAACATTTGCATCGTTTAAAATCCCATTAACCTTGAACAAACACAGATATCGAGATAACGTTCCTGGGAAGCGGGAGGCTCCTTATGCAGCACGATGATTAAAAAAAAAAACCTACAGCCGAGCAGCAGGCTCCTAGATGTGACGAATGCCTCCCATCCAGGTATTAATAAAGGAGAATATTCGTAGCTCGGGATTGAAAGGAGGGGTCCTTGATGCTCTCTGTGCTTGCTTGTTTTCTTGCAGACGTTTCATTACCAAACTGGGTAATATTATCAGGACTAGAAGGGAGTGGGGTGTACATGGAGGAGGAGGAGGAGGAGGAGGAGGAGGAGGAGGAGGAGGAGGAGGAGGAGGAGGAGGAGGATTGTGGGATCCTGGTGCTCTCTGAACTTTTCTTGCAGATGTTTCATTACCAATCTGGGTAATATCAGTGCTAGGACAGAGAGGAGGAGGAGGAGGAGGAGGAGGAGGAGGAGGAGGAGGAGGAGGAGGAGGAGGAGGAGGAGGAGGAAGAGGAGGATGATGATTATGGGATCCTGGTGCTCTCTGAACTTTTCTTGCAGATGCTATTGCTATTTTCCTTCCTTCCTTCCTCCTTCTCTCCCCATCCATCCATCCATCCCAGCTCAAGGTTGACAGTCTTCCATCCTTCCGAGGTGGGTAAAATGAGAACCCAGATTGTTGGGGGCAAGAGGCTGACTTTGTAAACCACTTAGAGAGGACTGTAAAAGCACGGTGAAGTGGTATATAAGTCTAAGGGCTGCTATTTTCCTTCCTTCCATCCTTCCTTCCTTCCTCCTTCTCTCCCCATTCATCCATCCATCCATCCATCTATCCATCTATCCATCCCAGCTCAAGGTTCACTCAGCCTTCCATCCTTCCGAGGTGGGTCAAATGAGGGCCCAGATTGTTGGGGGCAAGAGGCTGACTCTATAAACTGCTTAGAGAGGGCTGTAAAGCACTGTGAAGCAGTATATAAGTCTAAGTGCTATTGCTATTGCTATTCAACCTTGGATCCCTTCTTGCTTAAGTAAAAAAAAATGCCATATAAAAAAAAAACAATTCCAAAAAACATTTCCCTTTTGTCTGAAAGCAATGCTTGAAAGCAAATTCCCTTTCATCCGATTGAATGAGAATTGGGTAAATAAAATTATTTCAGGCGCTCTCTGACAGCCATTGATCTTTGGCCCTGGGCCTTGACTTCTGCACCCTTTTGATGCATTTCCAAATATTTTCAGTCCGAGACGGATCCCCGTGCATAAAAACTGCATTTTTCCCCTCCCAGTTTGACCCACTGGTTTTCTTAACACGGTCCTTGAATGTCTCCCTGGAGTGGGATGGGTATGATAATTAAAAGATAAATCAAAAGTGTGTTTCTTCTCTTTGGGAAAAAAAAATGGAACAAACAACTTATTGAGGGTCATGTGAAACGGAGCAACATAATCCATGTCTATCTGACCTCTGAAATCTCAAATCTCATTTTTTTTAGCATGCGCTCCAAGAAGTGTGTGTTAGTTCCATTTTTGCGGTTGAGCAAATTAGTAAATTACTAAGGCTTGATTTCACCCCAGAGCAAAGATCTCCATCTAGATTAGCTCAGAATCCATATCTAGATGTTGGTTTTCTTCCTTGCTTGTTGCCGATTTAAGAGGGAAAAAAAAGGCTGTGCTTGGAAAAATGTCTGCCTTTAACTCTATCATAAAAATGTGTGCCACGTGGTAAGGCCACACTTGGAGTACTGCTTCCAGTTTTGGCTGCCATGATGTAAAAAAAGATGTTGAGACTCTAGAAAGAGTACAGAGAAGAGCAACAAAGATTATTAGGAGACTGGAGGCTAAAACATATGAAGAACGGTTGCAGGAACTGGGTATGTCTAGTTTAATGAAAAGAAGGTCTAGGGGAGACATGATAGCAGTCTTCCAATATCTCAGGGGTTGCCCCAAAGAAGAGGGAGTCAAACTATTCTCCAAGGCACCTGAGGGCAGACCAAGAAGCAATGGGTGGAAACTCATCAAGGAGAGAAGCAACTTAGAACTAAGGAGAAATTTTCTGACAGTTGTAACAATTAATTGGCGGAATGAATTGCCTCCAGAAGTTGTGAATGCCCCAACATTGGAGGGTTTTAAAGAAGAGATTGGACTACCATTTGTCTGAAATGGTATAGGATCTCCTACCTGAGCAGGTGTTGGACTAATACCCTAAGGTCAGACATGGAATAACGGATGGAAACTGAGATTCAACCTGGAAATAAGGAGACATTTTCTAACAGTGAGAACAATCAACCTATGGGACAGAAATTGCCTTCGGAAGTTGTGGGAGCTTCATCACTGGAGGCTTTCAAGAAGAGACTGGACTGTCAGAAATAGTGTGGTGTCTCCTGCTTAGGCAGAGGGGGGAAGGGGTTGGATTAGATGACCTCCAAGGTGCCTTCCAACTCCATTATTCTATTATGTAGGGGATATGTAACCCCAAGAACCTCTCTCCATGTTTCCCCGCAGCAAAACACTTTAAATAGCTTACTTAAAAACAGTATCAGAAAGTGTACAATTTTCTTTTAAAGCTGGCTTTGAATTTTAAAAGCCCATTTTGTGTGTGTGTGTGTCTGGCGCCTCGGTACAGAATTTGAGTTCTCTGCACAATTCTTCCAGCATGTCCTTTCCGTTGGATTAAATCTCTTTTCAGAGGATTTTTAGCTGGGAAGATTAGCAGGTGAATCCATTATTTCACAAAACTATTTTTAAGAAAGACGTAGCTAAAAGGTCCTGCAGGAATTGGGGAGGGAGGAGGAAGGCTGGTATTGTCAGGCTGTTAATGACTTGAGTTGTTCTCTATCCTCTTTATCATTAAAATAGATTGATTAGAAAATATTAGCATAGAGACCCGTAATGGGAAATTTCTCTGTTTCCTTCATCTCTTGAATTTCTCTTACAAAGATTAACGAGCCAAGGATGGCAGCTTTGTTCCGAGTGCTGAATGCATCTTGTGGCCTTTATAGAACAAACTTTTTTGTTTGTTTCAGATTTAGTAGAAATTATGTTTCATTAATGAGCTTATTCATCAAGCAAAAATCATCTTAAAGGAACTGCAGCATCGGAAGAAGAAGAAGAAGGAGGAGGAGGAGGAGGAGGAGGAGGAGGAGGAGGAGGAGGAGGAGGAGGAGGAGGAAGAGGAAAAGGAAGAAGAGGAAGAGGAAGAGGAAGAGGAGGAAGAGGAAGAGGAGGAGGAAGAAGAAGAAGAAGAAGAAGAAGAAGAAGAAGAAGAAGAAGAAGAAGAAGAAGAAGAAGAAGAAGAAGAAGAAGAAAAGGAAGAGGATACTAAGGCGAGGCAGGAACACTGAGTTACATCTGCATCCTTGGATGAGATGCCATCAATCTAAAGGCATCATTTTTAATTATAAATAACAGAGCAGGACACTAGAATAAGTTAATTTATTTGGACAACTTGATTTAAAGATGGTTGTTTTGCCTAATGGTAGGCAGATGAAGATGGGATGGGACCTAAGAGACTGCTGCAATCTTTGTTGTTGTTAGTTGCAAAGTCATGTCCAACCCATTGCGACCCCATGGACAACGTTCCTCCAGGACTTCCTGTCCTCTACCATCCTCTGGAGTCCATTAAAGCTCACGTCTACAGCTTTGGTGACTCCATCCAGCCACCACATTCTCTGTTGCCCCCTTCTTCTTTTGCCCTCAGTTTTTCCCAGCATGAGGCTCTTCTCCAAGGAGTCCTTCCTTCTCATCAGGTGGCCAAAGTCTTTGAGTTTCCTCTTCAGGATCTGGCCTTCTAAAGAGCAGTCAGGGTTGATCTCCTCTAGGACTGACCGGTTGGATCACCTTGCAATCCAAGGAGTCTTCTCCAGCACCAGAGTTCAAAGGCCTCCATTCTTTGGCGCTCAGCCTTTCTTATGGTCCAATCTTCACAGCCGTCCATTGCAACTGGGAAAACCACAGCCTTGACTATACCCACTTTTGTTGACAGGATGATGTCTCTGCTTTTTAGGATGCTGTCTAGATTTGCCATAGCTTTCCTCCTCAGGAGCAAGCGACTTTTAATTTCTGGGCTGCCGTCCCCATCTTCAGTGATCTTGGAACCCAGGAAATTTTTACCTTGCTAAGAATTTTAATTGTGATCTTCCTATGATATTTTGGAGCATGAGGCCATTGGAGGTCATTCTTAATACACTGTTCCCCAGGTATGGGAAATCATCTAAGGCAGATGAGTTGGGGTGGCGCAATGATTAAAATGCAGTATTGCAGGCTAATTCTTCCCACTGCCAGCAGTTCGACCGGCACAAGGTTGATTCAGCCTTCCATCCTTCCAAAGTTGGTAAAATAAGGACCCAGATTATTAAGGGAAAGATGTTGAGAGGCACAGTAAAGCACTGTGAAGTGGTATATAAGTCTAAGTGCTATTGCTATTCCCTTCTTTCCTTCTTTCCTTCTTTCCTTCTTTCCTTCTTTCCTTCTTTCCTCCCTTCATTCATTTGTTCGTTCATTCGTTCCTTCCTCCCTCCTTTCCTTCCTTCCTTCCGATTAGAATGTAATATTGCAGGCTCACTAGCCACTGCCCGCAGTTCAATCTTGACCAGCTCAAGGTTGACTCAACCTTCCATTATTCCAAGGTTGGTAAAATGCTGTAAAGCACTGTGAAGTGGTATATAAGTCTAAGTGCTATTGCTATTCCCTTCTTTCTTTCTTTCTTTCTTTCTTTCTTTCTTTCTTTCTTTCTTTCTTTCTTTCCTCCCTCCCTCCCTCCCTCCCTCCCTCCCTCCCTCCCTTCCTTCCTTGTGGTTAGAATGTAATATTGCAGGCTCACTACCCACTGCCAGCAGTTCAATCTTGACCAGCTCAAGGTTGACTCAACCTTCCATTATTCCAAGGTCGGTAAAATGTGGTCCCAGATTTTCGGGGGCAATATGCTGACTATCAACTACTTAGAGAGGAGGACTGTAAAGCAATGTGAAGTGGTATATAAGTCCAAGTGGAATTGATACTGCTATTGTGCCTGCCTTGTTCCCCTGAAGATACTTGGACCAAGCAATGAATTCATCTCTACATGGCCACTCTGTGAATCTCCTAACACCATGTCTTTTCCACAGTCTCACACTGAAAGTCAATTCATTATGGTTTAATGCTGCACCAAACCTACTCTGACCTTTTGCAGTGTTTTATATATTGAACAGCTGGCCGATCTTTTCTTTCCCGCAGGCTAGTGAGGCTGTAAACAGGAAAGAGAAGTGAAATAGCAGCCAATCTAATTACAGAATATTGAAAAGGTCAACGAAGTGCAACATGGCTCTCAGATTTGCAGAAGGAGGAAGTCCATCCCAAGCCCAATGGTTAGAAAAAAAACAGTTAGCAGAAATTATAACCTTTTGAAGGGTGGAGTCAGTGGTGGGTTTCAAAAATTGTTCGAACCTACTCTGTGGGTGTGGCCTCCTTTGTGGGAGTGGCTTGCCGCCCATGTGACCGGATGGGAGTGGCTTGCCGCCCATGTGAACGGATATGAAGATGCTGACGACACTTATCAGAACCACCTTAAATTACCTCACACACAGCACTGGCATGCATAAGAATATGATGTAAACTTGTTTTATAAAAGGCATCTTTGGTTTGCGTTAAAACAACTTCAACACACGCAATGTTCTGATTGCACCACAAATGCAGTAGTCCTCCTTACCTTTCACAGAGGCACTGAGTTTTATAAATATGAGCATGATAGTGTAGAATAATCACATCCAAGGACCAGTGGTGGGTTTCAAAATTTTTTGGAACCTCTTCTGTAGGTGTGGCCTGCTTTCCAGGTCCACTGGTAGAACCTCTTCTAACCGGTTCGGTAGATTTGACGAACTGGTTCTACCCAATAGGTGCGAACTGGTAGGAACCCACCTCTGGGTGGAGTTGAGGTTTTGTCTCATCGGGGAGATTTCTGTAGAAATGTTTGTGGATTGGGATGGACCAGATCAAAACTGGGTATGTCTAGCTTAATGAAAAGAAGGACGAGGGGAGATATGATAGCAGTGTTCCGATATCTCCAGGTCTGCTACAAAGAAGAGGGAGTCAAGCTATTCCCCAAAGCACCTTGAGGGCAGGACAAGAAGCAATGGGTAGAAAATAATCAAGGAGAGAAGCAATTTGGAACTCAAGAGAAATTTCCTGATGCTTAGGACAATTAATCAGTGGAACAACTTTCCTCCAAAAGTTGTGAATGCTCCAACACTGGAAGTTTTTAAGGAGAGTTTGGATATCCATTTGTCTAAACTTTCTAAGCATTTTGGAGAACTGGTTGTTGCAAGAAATCTCATTTTGGTTTTCTCCAATTCCCAGCGCTAATCCTGTAAGGGAAGCAGGAAGGAAACATTCTGGTGTTGTTTCTAGACTAATCTTTATCGCCCTGCTTACAGAAACTGCCTCTGCGGTTAACCCCTATTACATGGTAAGAGCTATGACAAAGCGCCCATCGGCGTGTGTGACACTGAGGTGGCCACACCCACCCAGTCACATGACCACCAAACCACGCCTACTCAACTGATCATTAGGGCAGAGAACCGGTTGTTAAATTATTTGAATCTCACCACTGCATCTAAGTATCCACTGATAAAGTTTGAATATCACTTTGATTGGAGGACTTGTTTGACCCAATGAGCCTTTTTTGCTCTTTTATTTCATTTTAAAAAAAAAAATCTGCTTCTGGATATCCTTCGATTGAGCTGCTCAAGGCAAATTCTGTAACTGTTCATTTTGGCTTACTACATCAGCAATGTTTGACCTGACCTCTTCCTGGTTCCTTTGATTTCTCAGTTGGATAACGTGGTTTTTTTTAAGCTCTCAAATGCATGTCTTGAGGGGACCCTTCCCAGGAAACGTGTAGGCTGAAGATTGAATTTAAAACTTAGCATGTCACAGGGGGAAAGACTCCATTTCAAATGCCACGTTTGATCCAAAAGAGAAATAATATCACCCCTCCTAGGACCAGTGTGATGCCGTGATTAAAGCACCAAGCTAGAAGGTAGCATTTATATACCACTTCATAGTGCTTTAAAGCCTCCTTTAATCAGTTCACAGAATCAGCCACAATCTGGGGCCTCATTTTACCCACCTTGGAAGGATGGAAGGCTGAGTCAACTTTGAGCCGGTCAGGATCGAACTGCTGGCAGTGGGCAGAATTAAAATGCAATACTGCATTCTAACCACTGCGCCACCAGGATGGAGAATGAGAAAGGGAATAAGAGGGAAGGAAGGAAAGAAGGAAAGAAGGAAAGAAGGAAAGAAGGAAAGAAGGAAAGAAGGAAAGAAGGAAAGAAGGAAAGAAGGAAAGAAGGAAAGAAGGAAAGAAGGAAAGAAGGAAAGAAGGAAAGAAGGAAAGAAGGAAAGAAGGAAAGAAGGAAGGAAGGAATAGCAATAGCACTTAAACTTATGTACCGCTTCCCAGTGCTTTACAGCCCTCTCTAAGCAGTTTACAGAGTCAACATATTGCCCCCAACAATTTGGTTCCTCATTTTACTGACCTCGGAAGGATGGAAAGCTGAGTCAACTTTGAGCCAGTCAGGATCGAACTCCTGGCAGTCTGTAGTGAGTTGGCCTGCAATACTGCATTCTAACTATTGCGCCACCACAATGAGTTCTAGTCCTGTCCTAGATATGAAGTCAAGTTGGAGTTGCTTTGAGCCTGTCATTCTCTCTCTCTCTCATCCCAAAAAGACAGGGACAAAAGAATCATTTCCAAAAACCTTGCCCCAAAATTACAGGGACGAGTCGAACTAAAATTGCAGGAATTGAGATTGATTTAAAAGCAAAGACACTCACATATATACTGATGCATACACACACACACACACACAGACACACACACACACAAACATAATTGCCCTAGATTCTTTTCTCAATTATTCTTCAAAGATCTTAAGGTGAGATGGGAAAATTGCCCTAGAAACCACATACCTTCGGAGAATCATTGTCATCCAGTGATGGATTGCCAAAGCAACCAACGTATCAATAATAAAATGCAAAATGGTTATTCTGTCTCACTTAATGGCCCCTTTTCCTCCTGCTGAATCCTTTGTGTTCCTTTTATTATTTCTACAGGCTTTTTTTCCCCCCCCAGCTCAGAGCACTGTCAAATAATATACGGGACAAAGCGAAGACAGTTGACATCAAGTAATATTGCTTTAAAGATTTTTTTGTTTCAATCTGTTGATCCAATCTCATTTATTTTTTTTGCTTTCCAGTCAAAGTGTTCTATTCATAAGTATTGTGTTGTTGGTTCACCAACCTAGCAGTTTGAAAGCATGTAAAAAATGCAAGTAGAAAAATAGGGACCACCTTTGGTGGGAAAGTAACAATGTTCCATGCCCCTTCAACATTTAGTCATGCCGGCCACACGACCACAGAGATGTCTTAGGACAGTGCTGGCTCTTTGGCTTTGAAAGGGAGATGAGCACCACCCCGTAGAGTCGGGAAAGACTAGCACATGTGTGAGAGGAAACTGCAAATCTGCATTCTCTCCCACTCCAGGGGAAGGATACTGCAAAATCTCCATTCCCTCCCCACTCCAGGAGAATGATACTATAAAATCTGCATTCCTTCCCCACACCAGGGGAAGGATACTATAAAATCTGCATTCCCTCCCCACTCCAGGGGAAGGATACTGCAAAATCTCCATTCCCTCCCCACTCCAGGGGAAGGATACTATAAAATCTGCATTCTCTCACCACTCCAGGGGAAGGATACTGCAAAATCTCCATTCCCTCCCCACTCCAGGGGAAGGATACTGCAAAACCTCCATTCCCTCCCCACTCCAGGGGAAGGATACTATAAAATCTGCATTCCCTCCCCACTCCAGGGGAAGGATACTATAAAATCTGCATTCCCTCCCCACTCCAGGGGAAGGATACTGCAAAATCTCCATTCCCTCCCCACTCCAGGGGAAGGATACTGCAAAATCTCCATTCCCTCCCCACTCCAGGGGAAGGATACTGCAAAACCTCCATTCCCTACCCACTCCAGGGGAAGGATACTATAAAATCTGCATTCCCTCCCCACTCCAGGGGAAGGATACTGCAAAATCTCCATTCCCTCTCCACTCCAGGGGAAGGATACTGCAAAATCTCCATTCCCTCCCCACTCCAGGAGAATGATACTATAAAATCTGCATTCCCTCCCTTCTCCAGGGGCAGAATACTGCAAAATCTCCATTCCCTCCCCACTCCAGGGGAAGGATACTGCAAAATCGCCATTTCCTCCCAATCAGCTGGGACTGGGGAGGCAGAGAATAGAAGGTGGTATTTACCGGTTCTCCACACTACTCAAAAGTTCCACTACCGGTTCTCCAGAAGTGGTCAGAACCTGCTGAATATCACTTCTGGACTGCGGGGAAAGCATCAACTGAAAAGGTTCATCGTTCTAATGGTCTGCTGGGAAATCAGCGATCCTGTTACACATCTCACTGATCTATTTTTCTAAGACAAAAACCACTTTGCCACCAAAGTCTGCCTGAGTGAGTGGGTGAGCTAATTTGAAAAAGGAAAAAAAAAAAGGCTGTTTTTGGGTAGTTGCATTTTTTTAATCCTGGAGCAGATGCTGGAAATCACCCCATGCTTTCTAAAAAACAGTCTAGGCATGGGGAGGGATGGCCTCGTGGAGATAATTGATACCGCCATTGCACTCTCTCTGAGAAATAACCTAATGACAATTAAGCAGATAATCTGGAGCTTTTTCAGAGGGTGGATATTTCATTGGTTCGGTTCGTTTTTGTTCGCAGTTAAGTCATTGAAGGGGTCATTGGGCACACCCGGAGCTGTTATTGTATGAGATGGAGGGGAGATAGTGGGTGGGTCAAGAAGGAAGGGATCTACAGTTTGAGACTGACAGAATCCACAAAATCAACTGAGGGAGTGATCTGTTGGCTGGAACGGACTGCAGTTTTTAGAGTGCGGGGCAGATGTCATGGAGGGCAGTTTGACAAAGGACTGGAATCTTCCCCGAATAAAGAATTATTATTCCCTCTCCTTGGGATAGAAGGAAACCTTTCCTGACCAAGACTTCCTGAGAGCATGGAGCAAACTCCTGGTCCTGACAAAAGCTCCTTTTATTAATTGACTGTGAATTCTGCTTATTCACATCCAGCAAAGTCTTTCAAGGGAGGATTTACAATCACAGACCTTATCTGGCTTGGAGAGCTGCCAGGCCGAGATCTGCAGAACTTGGTAAGGAGCTTCGGAGAGTCACCAAACAATTAAAGGAACTAATTGTCTCCTGCAAGCTCCACTCCCCTTTTGCTCCTCTTTTATTCCCTCTGGGAGGGGCCATTCACCTCCACCTGTGGCCTTACTCCCAAGTCGACCCCTATGCTTTAGCTGTTCCCTTTGCCTGGCAACTCTGCACATGCACACACTGGGAACAGGCTCCAGCTGTTCTTCTGCCCCACTGATGTCTGACTCTGAAGGCAGCTGATAACTGGCATACGGCTCTGGCCCCCTCTCTGCCTCCGACACAGAGCCCTCATTCGAGCCTTCCCCAGACTCCAGGACTGGCCCATGTTCCTCCCCAACCTCTTCACTGTCTGAATCTGCTGCCAGTTCTGCTGGCCACTGGTGGGCCACAACTAAACTATGGATAGATGCTATGTGAAATAAGGAGGGAGAAATAGCTATAGCAATAGCACTTAGACTTATATACTGCTTCACCGTGCTTTACCGAGCCGAGGTGGCGCAGTGGTTAGGGTGCAGTACTGCAGGCCACTTCAGCTGACTGTTATCTGCACTTCAGCGGTTCTAATCTCACTGGCTCAAGGTTGACTTAGCCTTCCATCCTTCCGAGGTGGGTGAAATGAGGACCCAGACTGTGGGGGTGATATGCTGACTCTGTAAACTGCTTAGAGAGGGCTGTAAGCCCTATGAAGCGGTATATAAGTCTAACTGCTATTGCTATTGCTATTTACAGCCCTCTCTAACAGAGAGCCTCTTGCCCCCAATAATCTGGGTTCAGGTTTTAACCTCAAGCATGTCAGAATTGAACTCCTGGAGTGAGCAGTGACTCAGCCTGCAGTACTGCCTTCTAACCACTGCGCCAGCACAGCTCTTAATGGGGCCTACTTGTATGAGTTGAGAAGGTCAAGAATGCTCAGCATTGTAAGTTATAAAAGCACAATCTGAGACCACATGATGTATTTTGTCTCCCAGATCTTGGGTGTGGATCTTGGATATTTTCCAATGTGGGTACCCAAATTTCATATTTAATATGCTAGAAAGGAATTGTTCTTGAATCCATGGCCATCACCTTGACTGCACTCAAGGTCAGACCTCCAAATTCTAGCAGATATTTCCCAGTTTACCGGAGATGTGTATTGCTGAGTCCAGTTCAAACCTCTCTTTTTTTTATGTTATAATTTTCATTCTCCTCTTCCTCGCATTTGACATTCAAAAACGACTGCAAATAGCAGGGAAGCTAAATATACAACTTTTCACTCTAGTTTTTGCTTCAAGTCATACATGAATATGGATATTTTCTTTCTCTCTTTTTTTCTTTTCGTTTTGGCCATCTCTTTGAAAATGTCAAGAAGCTGCTCGGAGGCATTTGGTATATTTCTTTTTTTTCCATAGATGTCTTTTTTTAGTTGATTAGGGATGGTTTAAACTAGCACATTTGATGGAAGAGATATCAGGAATTATCAAGGTCATCAAATCAGTATAAATATGTATTAAAAGAGAGAGCTGCAGTCAACTCACTTCCTTCCCCCTCCCCCGTTGAGTCCATTAGCAACTTCTAGTCTTCTTATTCTGGGGAATTTTTTTTTTTTTGACAAACAGTATTAACTGGAAATCAGAAAGCGGGTAATAATGATTAATCTGGAAACAACTAGCATTTAGGTTTTTACATAAATAATATCCATAATGAGTTATATTTTTAGAAGCCATTTCATGACATGATATATCTCTGTCAAATAATGCCTTAAATGTGTGTGAAGAATGAGGGTCAATCCTTTCACAATCCTCTCATATGTTCCATGGCCATTGATGTTTGGCAGTTTGGCGGTTCGAATCCCTAGCACTGCGTAATGGAGCGAGCTCCTGTTACTTGTCCCAGCTTCTGCCAACCTAGCAGATTGAATAGGAACCGCCTTTGTTGGGAAGGTAACAGCATTAGAGCCGAGGTGGTGCAGTGGTTAGGGTGCAGTACTGCAGGCCACTTCAGCTGACTGCAGTTCTGCAGTTCAGCGGTTCAAATCTCACCGGCTCAAGGTTGACTCAGCCTTCCATCCTTCCAAGCTGGGTGAAATGAGGACCCAGACTGTGGGGGCGATATGCTGACTCTGTAAACCACTTAGAGAGGGCTGAAAGCCCTATGAAGCGGTATATAAGTCTAACTGCTATTGCTATTTCTATTCCATTCGCCTTCGGCATTGAGCCATGCCAGCCACATGACCACAGAGATGTCTTCGGACAGCGCTGGCTCTTCGGCTTTGAAACGGAGATGAGCACCGCCCCCTAGAGTCAGGAACGACTAGCACAAATGTGCGAGGGGAACTTTTACTGTTAGCTTTAATGTCCGTATGTTTCACTTAACATTGCAGTGATTCCTTTAACAATCACGGCAAAAACGGTCCAAGAATCAGGTGCAATTCTGGCGCCGGCAAACTTGATAACTGCCTTGCTTAGCAATGAAAATTCTAACGTCAATTGTGATTGTAAATCCAGGACTATTTGAGTTAAAACTGATTAATCAGATGTACTTATCCCTAGCTTGGCAGTTTGGCTTTTTCCTCTTATTGCTGTTATTTCTGGGCGCTATTAACTTTTTAAAAACCCCTGTAAGGCATCCAGACTCACTGGCAAGCGGGAAAGCATTAGTAATTAAAATCATAAAATTTTTAAAAATAGAGTTAGATGCATAGCATCCAGTTCTTCCCTACTGGAGGGCAAATCCTCTTCGTTAAATATTTTTTTAAATTCGTCGGTCCTATTGCTGTTTTTACCATAAAGCAGCCCACCACACACCCAATGGGGAAAGATAACCAAGCCAGAATGGAAAGATGGAGTAGGCTTTTGGCTGAGAAAATATGAAACGCTAGAACAACAGTGCGGTGCCAGGATGTTTAAAACTAGTACAGAGTATGTTAAAGGGAACCTTTTCTTATCTTAACCACTTGGAGCAGTAGAAGGATGTGCAATGGTTGACAGTTTAATGCATCTGAAGAACATAATGGGAAGAAATAAAGAAGAAAGGAAGGAAGGAAGGAAGGAAGGAAGGAAGGAAGGAAGGAAGGAAGGAAGGAAAAAATACACATAATAAAGTGGATGTTAATAAAAGTTTAATGTAACCAAATATTTGAAAGGGAAATTCTACATATCTCTGTCTCTCTCTGTCTCTCTTTTTCTCTCTGTCTCTCTGTCTCTGTCTCTCTCTTTCTGTGTCTCTCTGTGTCTCTGCCTTTGTCTCTCTCTCTCTCTCTGTCTCAATCTCTCTCTCTCTCTCTCTGTCTCAATCTCTCTCTGTCTCTCTCTGTCTCAATCTCTCTGTCTCTGTCTGTCTCAATCTCTCTCTCTCTCTGTCTCAATCTCTCTCTGTCTCTCTCTCTCTGTCTCAATCTCTCTCTGTCTCTCTCTCTCTGTCTCAATCTCTCTCTCTCTCTCTCTGTCTTAATCTCTCTGTCTCTCTCTGTCTCTCTCTCTCTGTCTCTCTCTCTCTCTCTCTCTCTCTCTGAATACTTGCTTTTCTTTACTATGACCAGATTGATATAGTAAGGAGACCTTAACAAAGTTTCCAAAGTTATGATTTGCAGGCATTGTAAGAAGCAATGGGTGGAAACTAATCCAGGAGAGAACCAATCTAGAACTAAGGAGAAATTCCCTGACAGTGAGAACAATTAATCAGTGGAACAACTTGCCTCCAGAAGTTGTGAATGCTCCAACACTGGAAGTTTTTTAAGAAGAGGTTGAACAGTCATCTGTGGAGAATGGTCTAGGTTCTCCTGCTTGAGCAGGGGGTTGGACTAGAAGACCTCCAAGGTCCCTTCCAACCGTATTATTCTGTTAAGCAATTCTTTCTCTAGGAGAAATCATTCCTGTCACTGTCACATTCTCAGCAAAGGTCAGCATTATTTCTTTTCCATTTCCAAAGCATTGGAAACTCCATGCTTTGAGGAAACAAATCACCCAGCGTGGCTTTTCATGACAGTAGCAGATGCAAAGAATTTTACCTTAGTGACAGCATCGCAGAAATAATGAGGTGTCCTTATTCTTACCACCTTCCTGCTCAGCCGAACCTGCTCAACGTCTTGTATCAAACAGGGTGTCAAACCTGAAGTGAGCCTGGCTGAAGCCCTCTTGGAGGCTTCAGGGTTGCCACACAGCAGTGGGAGAGGAGAAACAGTTAGATGGGGTTGTGTAGTCAAAACAAAAAAAAATTCTTATGGGAACCAAGGACCTTCTCATAGGTGACTGACCAGAGGAGGAGTCGGTAACCCAGCAACCAGCCAGCACCTGGATTGGACAATGTGACCAGTTAGAGGGAAGGGGGAAATGTTTACTTTTAATTAGGTGAAAGCTGCGGAAACCTTAGAGTCAGTTTTCAGCTGTTTGTGCTAAATAGTAAACTGTTCTTTGAGGAACTCAACTGCCTCTCAGTTTGTTTTCTGTGGGTGCGTTAATTGGAAGGCATGTCTTCTATTTCCTTCTCAATTTATTGTACCTCTCTTGAATTTGTTTTTTTTAAATAATTTTTTATTTTAAACACATAAACACATCAACAGAAACAGACATATGACTTAAAACAACATAGGAACAATAAGCTCCATCGTATATCATACAGCAGTTCCGTATCGGATTCTTTGCAGTTAGTGTTTTCCCTTCTATACATTTCTATCTTGCGTTCATAATCTCCTTATTCGTTATCCATTTTTATATACAATTCTATATTTATTTATATTTAGCTATTTATAACCAAATATTATTTACCTATATTGTGCTTTATATTTTTACTGTCATTTATTCTCTTACATACAATTATAGGTAGACATTCACATGGTTATTCTTTTTCTTTGCCCTTCTTATACTATTGTTATTCCATTTAAAAGGTTATAAGGTATAGTTTGGATTGCTTTGTTTACCATCCTTAGCACCTGTTGTAACACCACCTTATTTTCTCTTTCTTTTCTTTTCTCCCTCCCTTCCTTCTCTCCTTCCTTCCTTCCTCCTCTCCTTCCCCTTCTTCCTTCCCTTACCTCTCCCCTACTCCTACCCTCTTTCTTCTCCTTCCTACCCTCTCTCCTTCTCTTTCTCTCCCTTCCTCCCTCCTCCCCTTCTCTTTCTCTCTCTTCCTCCCTCCTGTCTTCTCTTGAATTTGTATTGTGTCATTTTAACGTTTCTGTTCCAAGTTGTCTCCAAACATTTCCCACCATGTTTTCCCCGAAAATAAGACAGGGTCTTATTTTCTTTTGACCCCCTCCGAAATAAGTGTTTGGCTTTATTTTCGGGAAGGTCTTATTATTTTTGAGGTGCAGGAGGCGGTGAGTGTGGTCACCTCACGGCTGCTGCTGTGTTGCAATATTTTCAGGGAGTGCATGCCAGTGGTGGGTTTCAAAAATTGTTCGAACCTACTCTGTGGGTGTGGCTTCCTTTGTGGAAGTGGCTTGCTGCCCATGTGACCGGATGGGAGTGGCTTGCCGCCCATGTGACCGGATATGAAGATGCCGATGACACTTGTCAGAATCACCTTAAATTACCTCACACACAGCACTGGCAGGCATAAGAATAGGATGTAAACTTGTTTTTTAAAAGGCATCTTTGGTTTGTGTTAAAACAACTTCAACACACGCAACGTTTTGATTGCACCACAAACGCAGTAGTCATCCTTACCTTTCACAGAGGCCCTGAGTTTCATAAATATGAGCATGATAGTGTAGAATAATCATATCCAAGGACCAGTGGCGGGTTTCAAAATTTTTTGGAACCTCTTCTGTAGGTGTGGCCTGCTTTCCGGGTCCACTGGTGGAACCTCTTCTAACCGGTTCAGTAGATTTGATGAACCGGTTTTACCGAATAGGTGCGAACTGGTAGGAACCCACCTCTGGTGCATGTGCTCAAAAGTCCAATTGGGCTTATTTTCTGGAGAGGTCTTATTTTTGGGAAAACAGGGTAGTTTCTCTTTGCATTTTTTAAAAGAAAAAAATTGCAGGAATCCCATAGCTTAAGCGCAATCTGGGATGAACAAACGGTTCAGGATTGCCCAGCAACTTTATGAATGCAAGATTCATACGGGGCCTCCGGTGTCCCAACTAGAGGACGTAACAGTGGTGGGTTGCAGGAGGTATGCCCTGGTATGGGCGTACCGGTGCCTGCCAGGAGCATTGGGTACTGTTCCACTACAGTGCTCCGGAGGGCTCACCCGCCCTCCTTACCTGTATTTGAGCTGTTCGGCGCTTCCACACACGGAGTGTATGGTGCCTGCACAATGCTCCGTTGAGCAGCTGGAGCATTGCGGAGCATTGCAGGAGATAAGGACGCATGCACATGCTGTGCGCATTCATGTGGTGGACGCCGGCTCCGTTGCACCATACCGGTTGCAGTGGGATCTGGAACCCACCACTGGGACATAACCACGACACTAGCACTGTTTGTGTTTTTAGTGTTCGGCTTCACAACCGACCGGAGCGTTTCTCTTACTTTTAATCGCTTGTTTGATTCCATGTAGCAATCGCTCCCTTATTTGCTTATTTATTGAAATAAACCCTGTTGTTATAGCTACCGAAAAGGCAGTAATCATCTCACCAAAGTGTTGATTAGCTAGCCGATGTCGGAGTGCCTTAATTATCCCATAGCTGCTCTTTCGTGAATGACCATTGTCAATAAGATAATAGGCAGCATTTATTTATTTATTTAGCCAATGGATATGGCTGCCCATTTCAATGAATGAATGCCACCGGGTGACAAATAGAATCCATGTTTGGGCATAGAACCAGGCCTTTACGGACTTATGAATGGTCAGCAAAGTTGGGCTCATTGGAGAGAGGATGTTCCATAAGGTGAGAACCCGGATTGTTGTTGGGGGCAATATGCTGACTCTGTAAACCACTTAGAGAGGGCTGAAAGCCCTATGAAGCGGTATATAAATCTAACTGCTATTGCTATTGCTATTGGACACTAGAGCCAAAAAAAAATCAAATCTTCTAGGTCTCATTAACCAGCATTCTTTGGGCAATGGGAGCCAAAGCCCCTGATAATAGCAATATCACTTAGACTTATATACCACTTCACAGTGCTTTGCAGCCCTCTCTAAGTGGTTTACAGAGTCAGCCTCTTGCCCCCAACAATCTGAATCCTCATTTTACTGACCTGAGAAGGACGGAAGGCTGAGTTAACCTTGAGCCTGCCAGGATTGAACTCCTGGCAGTGAGCAGAGTTAGCAATAGTACTTAGACTTATATATCACTTCACAGTGCTTTACAGCGGTTTATAGTAAACACCCCATGAGGTGCAGAATCCAATGTTGGTCATTCATTAGGACCAGAGGTTTAGTCTTCCGAGATTTGGACTCCTGTTGGAGTCCATCTTCAGGGAAATTCTGGTGAGAGAGAAGTTCCCTGTGGATGGGCTCCAGCACAAGTTCAAAAGCTCGGAAGACTAAAACTCTGGTCCCAGGGTCCTACCCAGTGTTAGCTTTCTAAATACCATGTAAAATTAAATCAGAGTCGAAGCCAAAAACTATGCTTAAAGTTCCAAATTAATAAAGCAGGCATGTTGGCACAGTGCTATGGGATTCTGACTCTGGAAGTTACATCAGAATCCCACCCAGTTAAAAGTTCATGCTCTTGCCCCCACACCCACAGTCCATCACATGGTCCAATCTTCTTCTTCCATGCTGGCATCTACGCCTAACTGCTTCCAGTCAGGTGTAAAGGTTTGGGAGACAAAAGATGACCTTGAGCTTCTAGGAAGGAATTTTTTTTACTTTGAAAACAACACATTCTACCCTTTGCTAAATCCCCAACTTAAGAAGAGTGTGGCAGGCCAAAGATTTTTAAAGGAACCGCTGCAGGCCTGACACCCAGATTGGATCCTGGGACACTGTCAGAACCTCTCCATTAGATAATTAGGAAAGAAGACCACGAGACTCCATGAATAGAAATCAAGTGTACTTTTACTAATTATAAATGATTAAAGGCATAGCGAAGCGAAGTCTGATTATTTAGGCGAGAAAGCGATTGATATATAGAATAACACATACCCCTCCCCTTGGCATCACAGTTACAGTCCAATCATAATTCTCCCAAGTGTCAGGTGTGAGATAACTTCAAAAGGCATCACGAAGATGGAATGTCGGTGCCGTTAGTCCTGGCGGGAATCTCCTACGCATGCGTAGTCCGACAGGCAGTTGAGCTCCAGAACCTTCCTCCAGCACAATTAGTAACCCCTCCCAAATACCATGCCCTCCCTCCCCGTTTCATGGCAGCCGAAGCAACAGCAAAGCAGAGGCTGACAGACACAATGTATTTGCCTTTATTTGTTGGGTCCCTATTACTATTGTGGTTCCGATCCAAGCCCCCTTTATGGTTTTTCGGTCAGGCTACGGTGAGCCGAAATGCATTTTGAACATTCGAAGTTGACACATCCTTTGTCACTTATTGGAAGGAGGACACAGCTGAACGCTTGCCAAGCCTTCGATATTTGAGAGCAGGCTTAACTGATCACAGGACCGTTGCCTTCCATATTGATGGCTGCACTTATGCCTGGCTGTTGTTGTTGTTTTTTTAGCATCTTGAAAGATGGATCAGTAAAGAGATCTTATATAATCTTTGTTTTCCCAGGTGGTTACGACAAAGGTTCAATACTACTGGTCTTCTCTGTGTGAGATAACATTTATTTTCCCAGGTGCATTGATTCTGCCCCAGTGACAGTGCTCTATGCTCTGTGCAGGACTGGTCCATGATGCAGAAGTTCAATCATACCAAAATATGATTGTAAGGAAGTAGGCTAGAAAATTTGAAAGTATGTGGAGAATGGCAGCGTTGCAGAGGTGGGTTCCTACCACTTCACACCTATTCGATAGAACCGGTTCGTCAAATCTACCGAACCGGTTAGAAGAGGTTCCACCAGTGGACCCGGAAAGTAGGCCACACCTACAGAAGAGGTTCCAAATTTTTTTTGAAACCCACCACTGACACACACACACACACACACACACACACACACACAGACTCACACAGAGAAAGAAAGAGAAAGAGAAAGAAAAGAAGAAAGAAAGAAAGAAAAAAGAAAGAAAAAGTGAGAGATGAAAGAAAAAAAGAAAAAAAGGGACAGAGAGACCAAAGGAAGGGGAGAGAGAGAGAGGGGGGGGAAAACACATGGCCGGCAAGCCACTCCCACCAGGTCACATGGCTGGCAAGCCACTCCTACAAAGGAGGCCACACCCACAGAGTAGGTTCCAAAATTTTTTGAAACCCACCACTGCAGCGTTGGCATGGAAGGATGCCTTCCATAACATTATAAAACATTACAAAGCCTTAGTAAGACCACACCTAGAATACTACATCCAGTGCAGAGAAGAGAAACAAGGATGATTAGAGGGCTGAAGGCTAAAACACATGGAGAATGTTTGCAGGAATGTCTAGCCTAGTCTAGTGAAAAGAAGGACTAGGGGATGACAAGATAGCAGTGTTCCAATATTTGAGAGGTTGCCACAGTGGTGGGTTTCAAATTTTTTTAGAACCTCTTCGGTAGGTGTGGCCTGCTTTGTAGGAGTGGCTTGCCAACCATGTGACCGGGTGGGAGTGGCTTGGCAGTCATGTGACCAGGTGGGCGTGGCCAACTTGTAAAATGTGGTGAAACTCACTTAACAACGCTCTTGCTTAGTAACCAAAATGTTGGCTCAGAAACTCTGGCACTTGAAGCACGCAAGTCTTAAAGCTGTCACGTTACAAGACCCTTGCACCCCTAACCCTTTAGAAAAAAAACCCAGGAATGTTCAAACTTGACAGCTTTAAGACTTGTGGACTTCAACTCCCAGAATTCCTCCTCTCGCTCTTCATCTTGATGATGTGCGGACGGGCGGGGAGAGGGAGCTGGAACCGGTTCTAAACGGCACAGTAGATTTGTGGAACCTCTTCTATAGAAGAGGTTAGAACTGGCAGGAACCCACCCCTGGGTTGCCACAAAGAAGAGGGGGTCAACCTATTCTCCAAAGCACCTGAGGGCAGGACAAGAAGCAACGGGTGGAAAGTCATCAAGGAGAGAAGCAATCTGGAATTAAGGAGAAACTTCCTAACAGTGAGAACAATTAAGCAGTGGAACAGAAGTTGCCTTCAGAAGTTTTCAGTGCTTTATTGCTGGAGGTTTTTAAGAAGAGACTCAACAGCTACTTGTCTGGAATGGGATTGGGGCTTCTGCTTGAACAAGGGGTTGGACTAGAAGATCTCCAAGGTTCCTTCCAACTCTATTATTCGGTTATTCATACTACAGTATCACACATGTCAATAATAAACCTTTGCATATGATTTAGGCTGTTCAAGTATCTCTTCTTCTGTTTAGTGTAGGGATGAAGCTACCTCAGATATCAGATCCTGGAAATATCGAAGGACAGATGCCCACTCCCTATTTTATGCCTTGGAATCCTCTCTATTTAATCCTGTTCTGGTATGAACACAAGGAACTGTGCGAAAATTTGATTTGGAGATTCGGTCTCCAAGCAATTAAATCAAATTGGTTTCCATCAAATTGGAAAATCAAATATTCAAATCAAATTGAATGCTTACAAATCGCTTTGGACCATGTTCACATCGCCTGTATCTGCGCCCGCCAATGTTGACGTCAAATCAAAGTGATTTTTTTCCCAGACAACCCGAGTCCTCAGCCTGCATCGCTTCTCGGTTTTTGCAAAGCGATTGAAATAATTTCCCGATTGCAGCGCAGATCAAATTCAGCTTGCTTGTCACACGTCGAATGCCTGACGGTTTTTGGCTCTGTTCTGGATGCAACTTTGAAATCGGCAAAAAGAGGAAAACAAAAGTTCCTGTTTTCCTGCATTCTCAGCGGCACATCCTCTTGTCTTAGACCTATGGGAATTCTGCTTTTGGTTTCCGTGGAGATGTGGCCTCTCTTAGGACCTTGCTGTCGAGACCGGGCTAATTGGTAAGGGTCAAGAGACGTTTACCACAAATACCATTTTAAATAATGTCGGGAGTGGGCGGGAACTGTTTTCCTAAGCGACTTTATCTGTTAACAGTACCAACCAATTTCTTCATTTTTCACTGCTGGGCTTGCAAAGATTTTAAGGGCATGTTGCCTTCCTTACGGAGCACAGAGCTAAAGGCTTTCAAACAATGTGTGTGTGTGTGCGCGCATCATAATTTTGACCGAAATTATTGAATAGAATCAAATTTTATTATTTGTATGCCGCCCTTCTCCGGGAGGACTCAGGGCGGCGAACAATTTAAGGGGGAAAAAGGGGAACATAAAAAACAAAATACAAATAGTAAAAGTAAACAACAGTCGCACAACCATACATGTCGAGAGGGGAGGGAACTCATCACCCCCAGGCCTGCCGGCAAAGCCAGGTTTTGACGGCTTTTCGGAAGGCCTGGAGAGAGGTGAGGGTCCGAATCCCTGCGGGGAGTTCATTCCAGAGGGCCGGAGCTGCCACAGAGAAGGCCCTCCCCCGGGTAGTAGCCAGGTGGCATTGGCTGGTAGATGGCACCCGGAGGAGGCCAACCCTGTGAGATTTAATGGGTCTGTGGGAGGTAATTGGCAGCAGGCGGTCTCTCAAGTACCCAGATCCAATACCATGAAGGGCTTTATAAGTTACGATATTATCCTGGGTGGGAAAGAGAAGTGAAATTGTTCCAGCCCCCTGCATCCATCCCAACCCCTGTCTTTGAAAAGAATCCTGCATTGGTACCAGAAGATGCTGTTTCAGAAGATGGATTTTTCTGTGGCCTGCAAGTGGCCAGCAGAGCTGGAAGCAGATTCGGACAGTGAGGAGGTTGGGGAGGGACATGGGCCAGTCCTGGAGTCTGGGGAAGCCTCTGATAAGGGCTCTGCATCAGAGGCAGAGAGGGGGCCAGAGCTGTATGCCAGTTATCAGCTGCCTTCAGAGTCGGTCATCAGTGAGGCAGATGAACAGCTGGAGCCTGTTCCCCATGTGTGCATACACAGAGTTGCAAGACGAAGGGAACAGCTAAAGAACAGGGGTCGACTTGGGAGTAAGGCCACAGGTGGACGGTGAATGGCCCCTCCCAGAGGGAATAAAAGAGGAGCGAAAGGGGAGTGGAGCTTGCAGGAGACAATTAGTTCGCTTCATTGGTTCATGACTCTCCGAGGCTCTTTGCCAAGTTCTGCAGATCTCAGCCTGGCAGCTCTCCAAGCCAGATAAGGTCTGTGACTGTAAATCCTCCCTTAAAAGACATTGCTGGATGTGAACGAGCAGAATTCGCAGTCAATTAATAAAAGGTTTTTTTTGTCAGGACAAAGAGTTTGCTTCATGTTCGTGGGAAGCCTCAGTCAGAACAAATCCCATTTTGAAGAGAACGATACACATGGAAAAAGCTTAATTTTTAGTGCAGAATGGTCCAGCTACAAATTACATCTCGTGTGCTTTTTTTTTAAAAAAAAAATTATATACCGCTTCATAGGGCTTTCAGCCCTCTCTAAGCAGTTTACAGAGTCAGCATATCGCCCCCACAGTCTGGGTCCTCATTTCACCCACCTCGGAAGGATGGAAGGCTGAGTCAACCTTGAGCCGGTGAGATTTGAACAGCCGAACTGCAGAACTGCAGAACTGCAGTCAGCTGAAGTAGCCTGCAGTACTGCACTCTAACCACTGCGCCACCTCGGCTTATTTTAGAGTTTTACTAAAGACTCTCATGGAGCCTTTTCTAAGTTTGATACTGGAATGAAAATCCAGCGTTTCCAGCATTGGCTGGATGTGTTAAATTATCTTGGAGGGTTAGGGTTAGGGGTCTTCTGATGCTTAAGGCACTCACTCTTAGCAGCGAAATGAAACATAGGCTTTGAGATTCTCAAAGGTTTTCCATGCTGAGATCACACCTGGCGTGAGAGATCAGGGAGAGGCTGGGAAAGTGACGAAAAGGAGAAAAGATTGATCCAAAAAAGGATCAAGATACAGGTAATCCTTGACTTACGACGACAATTGGAACCAGAATTTTTGTTGCTAAACAAGCTGGTTGTTAACCGAACCACACCTGATTTTATCACCTTTTTTAAACCATGGTTGTTAAGTAGCAATAGCAATAGCAGACTTATATACCGCTTCATAGGGCTCTCAGCCCTCTCTAAGCGGTTTACAGAGTCAGCATATCGCCCCCACAGTCTGGGTCCTCATTTCACCCACCTCGGAAGGATGGAAGGCTGAGTCAGCCTTGAGCGGTGAGATTAGAACCGCTAAACTGCAGATAACAGTCAGCTGAAGTGGCCTGCAGTACTGCACCCTAACCACTGCGCCACCTTGGCTCCATTGTGAATCACTTCTGCTGATTAATTGTTCTGTGAGGAAATTTCTCCTTAGTTCTAGCTTGTTTCTCTCCCTGATTAGTTTTCATCCATTATTTCTTGTTCTGCCTTCAGGTGCTTTGGAGAAAAGCTTGACTCCCTGTTCTTTGTGGCAGCCCCTGAGATATTGGAAGACAGCTATCTTGTCCCTCCTAGTCCTTCTTTTCGTCAAACTAGACCAGGGGTCGGAAACCTTAAACTCTCAAAGAGCCACAAATGTCCTAACCAGAAGTCCCCCGTTCAATTCTGGAGCTGATAGAAAGTTAAAAGAGCCGAGGTGGCGCAGTGGTTAAATGCAGCACTGCAGGCTACTTCAGCTGACTGCAGTTCTGCAGTTCGGCTGTTCAAATCTCACCGGCTCAGGATTGACTCAGCCTTCCATCCTTCCGAGGTGGGTAAAATGAGGACCCGGATTGTTGTTGGGGGCAATATGCTGACTCTGTAAACCGCTTAGAGAGGGCTGAAAGCCCTATGAAGCGGTATATAAGTCTAACTGCTATTGCTATTGCTATAGTTACATTTCCCCACCATAGAGTCTCTTCCTAGCATGGCGTCCTTTCTCCTCCACCTGTCCTAACTGAAAGCCCTATGAATATTGGAGCTGACCGGAAAACCCGCCCCTTGCCATAGAGTCTCCTCCTGGGGTGCCCTGCTCCCCCTCCCCAACCGGAAGTTCCTCTCAAAATTGTGGTACTGACTAGTAACAGGGAGCCGCAGTAGAGGGATGAAAGCCACATGCGGCTCCAGAGCCACACGTTGCTGACCCTTGAACTAGACATACCCCAGTTTCTGCAACCGCTCTTTGTACCTGTTAGTTTCCAGTCCCCTAATCATCTTTGTTGCTCTTCTCTGCACTCTTTCTAGAGTCTTGACATTCAAAGAGATGTCATCTTAATCCACTCACTCTAGTTAAGGGTTGGAAATGCTCAGTACCTGGATTTGATATTTATTCCAAACTATCGATCAAGTCCTTTACTGGAATCTGTTTAGTTCAGGATTCTTTGATCTTGCCTAGCTCCATGGCAATTGTGTCTTCCAAAAGATGCATGAAGAATAGTGGTCCACTTCCAAATATTGTCCATTCCCAAAGGTGTCTTCTGCAACCAGAACTCTCCAGTCAGGGCAATTTTTCTGAAGTCCTTTCTTCTTGGCAAAGGAGTTTTGGGGCAATTGTGTGACTGACATGAGTCTCTTCGACTCCCTTTCCCCCATTTGTTAAGATCGCTTCCTCCCCGCATGCCATCAAAAGCGCCAAACGCTTTGAATGACGGTTCCAGCTGCCTGGCACTCTGGATTTGATAATGCTAAATGAGAATTCATCATCAAACAAAACCAGATGCAGCGTTTGGGGCTGACGGGTGAAGCGGCTCCAGTCCATGTTGATGGAATCACTTTGTTCACGCTAATTTAATAAGCTGGGTGGGTTTTTTTCCCAACGTGTAGTGCGACAAGCCTCAGCAAGGAGGTTTCTTCTTCAAATCTATCCCCAAAGCCACGCTGTTCTTTTCTAACAGGTCTCTCTGACGTTTTCTGATGAATCGGCTTCCTCTTCTAAAAGAATCCGTTACTGTAAAATCGTCCCTACAAGTTTTGGGATAACTTTGGGCAGATTGTTCCAAAGGTACTTTTTCAAAAGGGAACTGCACTTTCTCTCTATTTGTAGGACTCCCAACATTTAAAAAAAAGACTTCAAAAAAAAAGAGAGTCTTAGTCTTATGAGAACATTAACCCGAATGATGTGGCAATGTTCCCACCTGAAATCTTCCAAGATTTGGAGTAAGAACGCCAAAATCTTGGGGAATTTGGCTTTGTTTTTTTGGGGAAAAATCCATTGAATTTTTTTTTAATGTTATGTCAAAGATTTGTCTGCTGCCTAATTCACCAGATTCCAGGCAGTTTTGAGATCTACTTCAGGGAATAATAGAGTAGAGTAGAGTAGAGTAGAGTAGAGTAGAGTGGAGTGGAGTGGAGTGGAGTGGAGTGGAGTGGAGTGGAGTGGAGTGGAGTGGAATGGTATGGTATGGTATGGTATGGTATGGTATGGTATGGTATGGTATGGTATGGTATGGTATGGTATGGTATGGTATGGTATGGTATGGTATGGTATGGAATGGAATGGAATGGAATAAATATAGGAGGGAATAGAATGGAATGGACGTTTAGAATAGAATAGAATAAGGAATGGAATGGAATGGAATAGAATAGAATAAGGAATAGAATAGAATAGAATAGAATAGAATAAGGAATAGAATAGAATAGAATAAGGAATAGAATAGAATAGAATAAGGAATGGAATAGAATAGAATAGAATAGATATAGGAGGGAAGAGAATGGAATGGACATTTAGAATAGAATAGAATAAATATAGGAGGGAATAGAATGGAATGGACATTTAGAATAGAATAGAATAGAATAGAATAAGGAATGGAATGGAATAGAATAGAATAGAATAGAATAGAACAGAATAAACATAGGAGGGAATAGAATGGAATGGACATTTAGAATAGAATAGAATAGAATAAGGAATAGAATAGAATAGAATAAATATAAGAGGGAATAGAATAGAATAAATATAGGAGTGAATAGAATGGAATGGACATTTAGAATAGAATAGAATAAGGAATGGAATGGAATAGAATAGAACAGAACAGAATGAATATAGGAGGGAATAGAATGGAATGGACATTTAGAATAGAATAGAATAAGGAATGGAATAGAATAGAATAGAATGGAATAGAATAAATATAGGAGGGAATAGAATGGAATAGAAGGGATCTTGCCACTATGAGGCAATGGCTTGAGTTTCAGAGGTCAGGGCTCAACAAGGCGAATTTTTAACAATACGTTTTCACATGAAGTTAAACACAAGGCACACGCAGCAGTGCCAGTCCTGAAGCATTTCCTGGTTTCCTCTTAGAGCCCTTCGCAGTCAAGTCCCGAATCTGCTATTCGGCAGGAATAGGCCAAACCAAATCTTCATAATAACCAGGCGGGAAGACAAGCTACTTCAGTGTGTGGGCAGCAATCTGAATTATAATACAAGGGCAACGGAGCAGTTGATAGTGCAGTCAGCTTGCACTTGTACCTATATAATCAAAATAATTGAAGTTCTGACTCTGGGAAAGATAAAAATAGCACGGTTTATAATAGGAATAAAATGGAAGCCAGTGGCGGGAGACTCGGAAGAAGGGAGGGCGACAGACATGGTTTGTGAACAGAGAATCTTGATTGCATGTTTAAGATCTGAATCAAGTTTTACTGTAGAGGGGATCTACTTTAGGGATTCTGGAGGCTTCTTAAGTCAAGAAAAATAGCCTCAACTGTCAGAGGGATCTTGGAGTCCTAGTGGACAACCATTTAAATAGGAGCCAGCCGTGTGCTGCAGCTGCCAAAAAAGCCAACACAGTTCTAGGCTGCATAAACAGAGGGATGGAATCAAGAAGTGTTGTGAAGTGTTAATACCACTTTATAATGCCTTGGTAAGGCCACCCTTAGAATTCTGCATTCAATTTTGGTCGCCACGATGTAAAAGAAGATGTGGAGACTCTAGAAAGAGTGCAGAGAAGAGCAACAAAGAGGATTAGGGGACTGGAGGCTAAAACATACGAGGAACGGTTGCAGGAACTGGGTATGTCTAGTTTAATTTTAAAAAAAGGACCAGGGAAGATATGATAGCACTCTTCCAACATCTCAGGGGTTGCCCCAAAGAAGAGGGGGTCAACCCATTCTCCAAAGCACCTGAGGGCAGAACAAAAAGCAAAGGGTGGAAACTAATCAAGGAGAGAAGCAACTTAGAACTAAGAAGAAATTTCCTGATAGCTAGAACAATGAATCAGCGGAATGAGTTGCCTCCAGAAGTTGTGAATGCTCCAACACTGGAAGTTTTTAAGAAGAGATTGGATAACCATTTGTCTGAAGTGGTGTAGGGTTTCCTGCCCAAGCAGGGGGTTGAACTAGAAGACCTCCAAGGTCCCTTCCAACTCTGCTATTCTATTCTATTCTATTCTATTCTATTCTATTCTATTCTATTCTATTCTATTCTATTCTATTCTATTCTATTCCATTCCATTCCATTCCATTCCATTCCATTCCATTCTATTTATTCATTCCATTCCATTCCATTCCATTCCATTCTATTCTAACTGTGAGACAGCACAAGATGGATTCAGCCAGGTTCATTTCAGAGTTGACACCAATATTCATAGGATGCCACAGGGGTCATAAGTGTGAAACGCAGTCATAAATCACATTTTTCACTGCCATTGTCCCTTTGAATGGCCATTAAATGAACTGTTGTGAGTCTGCATGTTCTTGCTTTATTTTTCTCCTAAAGAAAAGAAACTCGGAGGCAAATTCCGCATTTTCAAGGTGAAAGAACAATACCTTTCTTTTTTTTAGGATGGAGGGGGGAAAAATCACATTTCCCCTTACTAAAGCAGGACATCTCGTTAAAATTCTCATTTCCAACGCCTTCCATTTACCAAACCCACTGTTCTCATTAAACATTTTCAAGCCATTGAACTTCGCTGTGTGATTGAACAAAATGGCGCACGCTCGGATAGTTTCCTCTCCAAACCCAAACGCTCAAGTTTATTTTTAAAAACTGTCCCTTGGGAACAAAGATCCTCTCCGCCTTCCTGACTTGCTTATTTATTTTAAAACCAGCGATTGAAAATGGCTTCTATGTATTTGAACTTGCAACCTAAATGCTGGAGATGTGATTGTGTGGATGCTACGTATTTTCATACATGGTGAACTTGCAAAAAGGTTAAAAAGCATTTTGGATAAAAATATGGTGGATTATGCAAAATGTTCTTTAAAAAAGGATAAAGTTTACCCCTCAGTTATTTTTGTTAGGCATAATTACTGATTGTACAGTTGTAGAGACTAATCTGATATTGCATTTAATAACTGCAGCTAGATTGTTTGTGGCGCAATACTGGAAGAAGGAACATTTGCCTACTATTCAAGAATGGACATTGAAAGTAACAAACTTAGCAGAGATAGCTAAAATATCAGCATATCTTAAGGACCATTCAAACGAGAGATATAAACTGGAGTGGAAAAGATGGATTGACTATACTCAAAATAAATATGGGACTAAGAAATTCCAGATAGCTTAAGATTAGAGATCAGGAATTATAAATTATCTAGTGTTAGTCCAGCAAGGAGGAGCTAGAGTTCAATGGAAATACGTTATTAACTATCTTTTTTTTTTCTAACTGTATCTTAGATTCTCTTTGTTAAAGATTTATACCCTGTATTGGTTCTGGGAAGTCGGGGGGAGGGGGAAGGTTGGAGGGGGACTTGGGGGGGAGGGAGGGGTGGGAACTAAACATTTGTAAAAGTTTGTTTTTTAAAAAAATGTTCAATAAAAAAAAATCAGCGATTGTTTGGGTCAGGGTTAAGCTAATCATCCCCTCTCAATCGTCTTTGGAATCGTAGCATGATTAGAGAGGAGAGGAAGGAAAATCCAGCTTTGTACCATACTCCATTTTGGATCCGTTAAAACTATTCGACATATTATTTTGAAGGTTAGTTGAGAATAAATGGCAGGACACAAAAAATTAGACCCGTTGGCGCAGTTTGGGTGCATCTGTTTGGAAGTCATTCACGTGGCACATTCCAAAAATATCCAAAATGAATATTTAATCTATTTCCCACCCGCTCTTTCTCTTGGAGATTAGATTTAAAACGTATCTAAAATGCTGGACTCCAGTTTGTCTAACTGGAAAGAAAAAGCTTTAGACATTTCTGTGACAGTCTCCATCCTTCTCAAACATCCTGTAGATGCCAAGCGCCTTCAGGAAAACTGTTCCTGAAGCTGAAAACGCATTAGTAGACTTTCCCTTTCAGCTACTTCGCTTCTGGAAGGCCTCACTCTCAAGGGGAAGTTATGACCCTTTGACACAGGGAGGAATAAATGCCGCTACAAACTCAGATTCATGTCTGTTTGTGGAACGAGGAAAAGATTGCAAGGCAGAAGATAGAATAACGGAGTTGGAAGGGGACTTGAAGGTCATCTACTCCAACTGCCTGCACGAACAGGAGATCCTATACCATTTTAGACAAGTAGCTGTCCAGACTTTTCTTGAAAGCCTCCAGTGATGGAGCACCCACAACTTCTGGAGGCAAACCATTCCACTGGTTGATAGTCCTCACCATTAGGAAGCTTCTCCTTGGTTCTAGGTTGCTTCTCTCCTTGATGAGTTTCCACCCATTGCTTCTTGTCCTGCCTTCTGGTGCTTTATCAGTGCAGGAGACAAAGAGAAAGCATGCCCAACTGGGACATAGAATAACAGAGTTGGAAGGGGCCTTGGAGGTCTTCTAGTCCAACCCTCTGCTCAAGCAGAAGATTCTATACCACTCTGGAAAAATGGTTCTCCGATTTCTTCTTTTAAAACTCCAACGATGGAGCCCCTACAACTTCTGAAAGTAAGCCAATCCACTGGTTGACTGTTCTCACCTTACAATAATACAATACAATAATACAAGCAGAGTTGGAAACGACCTTGGAGGTCTTCTAGTCGAACCCCCTGCCTAGGCAGGAAACCCTACACCATTTCAGACAAATGGCTATCCAACATCTTCTTAAAGACTTCCAGTGTTGTGGCATTCACAACTTCTGGAGGCAACTTCTGTTCCACTGATTAATTGTTCTAACTGTCAAGAAATTTCTCCTCAGTTCTAAGTTGCTTCTCTCCTTGATTAGTTTCCACCCATTGCTTCTTGTTCTGCTCTCAGATGCCTTGGAGAATAGTTTGACTCCCTCTTCTTTGGGGCAACCCCTGAGATATTGGAAGACTGCTATGATAGTGCTATCATGTCTCCCCTAGACTAGTCCTTTTCATTACAACAGAACAGAATAGAATAACAAAGTTGGAAGAGACCTTGGAGGTCTTCTAGTCCAACCCCCTGCTTAAGCAGGAACCCCTACACCACTTCAGATAAATGGCTATCCAACATCTTCTTAAAGACTTCCAGTGTTGGGGCATTCACAACCTCTGGAGGCAACTTCTGTTCCACTGATTTAATTGTTCTCACTGCCAGGAAATTCCTCCTCAGTTCTAAGTTGCTTCTCTCCTTGATTAGCTTCCACCCATTGCTTCTTGTTCTACCCTCAGGTGCTTTGGAGAATAGCTTGACTCCCTCTTCTTTGTGGCAATCCCTGAGATAAGATAACTTTAGGAAGTTTCTCCTTAGTTCTAGGTTTCTCCTCTCCTTGATGAGTTTCCATCCATTGTATCTTGTCTTTGGGAAATAGGTTGACTCCAGAACTTGTGAATGCTCCAACACTGGAAGTTTTAAAGAAGGTGTGGGATAATCATTTGTCTCCTATGTAAGACTTTCTGCCTAAGCAGGCGGCTTGAAGACCTCCAAGGTCCCTTCCAACTCTGTTAGAGTAATATCAAACAGTTTTCAGACTGGAGAAGGTGGGTGTGGAGTTTGAGTGAGCAGTATTGGTTCTGACTTCAAGATGATGGGTTTCTGACAGACCCCCTTCCTGGAGAAATGTCCAGAGACTCCTTTAGATTTCTTAGTATATTCGATTTAGCAACTTGCCAACCATTTGTATATATTGATATTGATGGCTTCATGGAACGCTGCACGTAAGTTGAATTTAGACATCTCCAAAGATTGATTGGTCTTCGTTACTGCGATGCTGCTTGGTTCCACTCCTTTGTTTATAACATTTGGTCTTCTCCCCGCCCCCCCCTGTTCAGGTTGAGATAACCAGGGCTATAAGAAAACAATGAAGCCAAAGAGGAGCGAAGTGGATATGGTTGGGTTCCTTTTGGCTCTCGTGTCTGATGGATAACTGGAGATTGTGTTAGATTAAAAAAAAGAAGAAGAAGAAGTCAAAGCAGAGACAGACTGGAATCCATCTGCGCTGGCTGGTTTTGAACCTTGGAAGTGAAAAGATACAATCCTGGTTTTCAGCCATCGAGCATTAAATTGTGTGAGTCTTACCTGCAGAGCTGCAGCTGATCTCGATAAATGCTACTTGTCATTCCAACGCAGAACCATTGAAGCTGAACCTGCCTCTCCCTGTTGTCTTCTGCTTCAGATAGAGACCCCCTTCTTTGACATTAATTTTCAATAGCTCAAGAATTTCATGCTAGGGGGATAAGCCAGCTGGTATTATTCGAGTTTGTTTTCAGCTCAGAAACCTCCTTTCATTCTTCATCAGTAGATGGAAGTCTGAGTCAACC
This sequence comes from Thamnophis sirtalis, assembly GCF_051295495.1. NCBI lineage: Eukaryota > Metazoa > Chordata > Lepidosauria > Squamata > Natricidae > Thamnophis > Thamnophis sirtalis. Next base: position 52,740,781 of record NW_028261393.1, on the reverse strand, counting down.
TTGAGCCAGTGAGAATTGAACTGCTCACAGTTGGCAGAATCAGCTTGCAATACTGCATTCTAACCACTGCACCGCCACGGCTGATAATTGAGGAATAATTATTATTGCTTTCCTTCAGATTTTATTTTTACAACTTTCCAGTCTAACCTGCACTCAAATGTATCCCATCTGTGTTTATCTGTTGGTATTAATTTGTCATCCAAGCCCAATATGAGCAAAACTTGGGCACACAGGGGTCAAATAAAGGCTACATTTAAAAAGAAGAGTGTGAGAGAACCCATTAAAGTTTCAATTGAGCAAATAATAATTTACTTCTCCCCCAAACATATTTATGAAAGATTGATGGTTCATATCATTTTTAGGCTCTTTAGAGATTCACGTGTGACTTTTTAGAGCATCTGCCTAATGATATGTTTTAATTAAAATGTTTTTGTCAGGTGAACTCCAAATTCATGGCAGAAAAAGAAGATAACTTGACAACATGGCTTGTTCATCCATCCATCCATCCATCCATCCATCCATCCATCCATCCACCTGTCCGTCCGTCCGTCCATCCATCCATCCATCCACCTGTCCGTCCATCCATCCATCCATCCATCCATCCATCCATCCATCCATCCATCCATCCATCCATCCACCTGTCTGTCCATCCATCCATCCATCCGTCCACCTGTCCATCCATCCATCCATCCATCCATCCATCCATCCTTTCACCTGTTCATCCATCCATCCATCCATCTATCCATTTGTCCACCTGTCCATCCATTCATCCATCCATCCAACCATCCATCCATCATCTATCCATCCATCCAACCATTATACATTCATGGTTTAGATAAACTTTGAAACAAAGCTTTCTTGATATTATTGTACTTTAATTCCCATGAATGAGGTGGGGGTGGAATTGAAGTCCAAGCACATCTGGAACTGGCATTCAGCCGGTTCTGAATGGTTCTGGTGAACTGGTAGCAGAAAAATAAGGAAAGTGGGGAAGGAGGAAGAATGGAGAATGAAGAGGGAAGGAAAAGGAAGGAATGAGAAAAGGAAGGAAGGAGATTATAATGAGATGGAGGGGCTCCAAAAAGCCTTAGCACTTAGCACCACAGATGCCTCCGACATGAATGTCATTGAGCTGGTCTTGCCTACCATGGCCATGCCCATCATGCCCTCCAGCCCTCTGAAGTCAAACACAACCCTGATGCGGTCCTCAATGAAATCGAGTTTGATACCCTGCTCTAAATGGATTGTCTGTTGCACATTTTTAAACATACCCCCGCAAGCAGAGTTACATATTTTTCAGGCAGCTGCAGCTGGTTCACTGTTCTTTGAATCAGGGATCAGCCCTGGACAATATGTGCTTCAGACACAGGTGGGGAGAAAAGTGGAGAACATAGCTCAGAGCTCAGGCCTGGAAACAGTATCATGTCTGTGGAGATTCTCAGTCATCCGGGTCATCATTGTCTCAAAAGTTGCCTTTTGAAAAAAGCACTTTTCAGACAGGACCATGGACAGCTCCACCTAAAGTCAACACAGCTTCAGTTGCCTCAATAACAAGATTCAGAGAAGTATCAATCAAATAGACCAAGATGATGATATCCATGGAGTTGTCGACTGGCAATCTTTCGTTTAGCAACAGCACTGAAATAAGCGATGTCAGATGGTGCTTGATGTCTATGGAGATCATCTCAGTCATCCAGGTCGTGGTTGTCCCAAAGGTGCTTTTTTTTCAAGGGGCAACTGGAGTGTCTTGTTTTTTTTTTTTTTTTTTTTTTAAAAAGACATTTGGCTTCTCATCCAAGAAGCTTCTTCAGCTCTGACGGGTTAAAATGGAATGGACCTATTGTATAGGAGCATGTGAAACTGACACGGATCAACTGACATGGTCCACCTGCATTTAAAAGACAAAGGCTGTTCTTTTGAAGACAGCAAAGTCCACATTTTGGACAGAGAGGACTGCTGGTTTGAAAGAGGGGTCAAAAGAGGCCATCTAGGTCAAAATTGAACAGCTGTTCCTCAACAGAGGGGAACGGATACAACATCATCTATCTCCAGTCTACAACACAGTCTTTTCCGCAGTTCCAAGAAGGCTCCACACCTATTTGCAACACTCAGGTGACTCTGAGGACACCTCCATAAACCTCCAAATGGCCTCAACGACTCTCTAAAAGGATGCAAATGCCCAGCTGTCTGCAAGGGGCATCAATCCTTCCATTGCCCACCATCCAGGCAGAGCTGAAGAAGTTTCTTGGAATGAGAAGTGAAACGTCTTCAGAGAAAACTCAAAAAGTCCAGTTGCTTCTTGGAAAAAAGCACATTTGGGACAACAATGACCTGGATGACTGAGAATCTCCTTCCATTCCCCTCCATCCAGTCCAGGGGTGGCTTGCTGCCAGAATTACTGCTAGTTCGTTTTGTTGTGCGCGCATGCACAGTTGATCGTAAATTGTTCTGTGCATGCGCAGAACGTGAAAACATTACTAAAAAACATGCCGGCAATGGCAGCGGCGACCGTGAAACTGGTTCGGGGGCATGGCCAGCCTGGGTCGCTGTCGATTCTGCAACCAAGGCCAAAATATCACTACCAGTTTGCCCAAACCGGTTGCAACCCATCTCTGATCCTACATCCTACACTTCTAGGCTACATAAACAGAGGGTTAGAATCAAGATCATGTGAAGTGTTAATACCACTTTATAATGCCTTGGAAAGGCCACACTTGGAATATTGACATTCAGTTTTGGTCACCACGATGTAGAAAAGATGTGGAGACTCTAGAAAGAGTGCAGAGAAGAGCAACAAAGAGGATTAGGGGACTGGAGGCCAAAACATATGGAGAACGGTTGCAGGAACTGGGTAGGTCTAGTTTAATAGAAAGAAGGACTAGGGGAGACATGATAGCAGTCTTCCAATATCTCAGGGGCTGCCACAAAGAAGAGGGAGTCAAACTATTCTCCAAGGCACCTGAGGGCAGAACAAGAAGCAATGGGTGGAAATTAATCAAGGAGAGAAGCAACTTAGAACTGAGGAGAAATTTCCTGACAGTTAGAAAAATTAATCAGTGGAACAGAAGTTGCCTCCAGAAGTTGTGAATGCCCCAACACTGGAAGTCTTTAAGAAGATGTTGGATAGCCATTTGTCTGGAACAGTATAGGGTTTCCTGCCTAGGCAGGGGGCTGGACTAGAAGACCTTCAAGGTCCCTTCCAACTCTGCTATTGTATTGTATTATTGTAAAGTGAGGACAGTCAACCAGTGGATTGGCTTACTTTCAGAAGTTGTGGGGGCTCCATCGTTGGAGTTTTAAAAGAAGAAATCGGAGAACCATTTTTCCAGAGTGGTATCGAATCTTCTGCTTGAGCAGAGGGTTGGACTAGAAGACCTCCAAGGTCCCTTCCAACTCTGTTATTCTATATTCCAGTTGGGCATGCTTTCTCTTTGTCTCCTGCATTGATAAAGCACCAGAAGGCTGGACAAGAAGCAACGGGTGGAAACTCATCAAGGAGAGAAGCAATCTAGAACCTTTCCAACTTTGCTATTGTATTGTATTGTATTGTATTGTATTGTATTGTATTGTATTGTATTGTATTGTATTGTATTGCATTGCATTGCATTGCATTGCATTGCATTGCATTGATGCAGTCAGAGCTAAATAAGCTTCTTGGATGAGAAGAGAAACGTCTTCAAAGAAAGACAAGAAAGTCCAACTGCTTCTTGAAAAAAGCACCTTTGGGATTTGAGGGCTTGCAACCAACGTGTAGTGATAAATCTTGCAGTATCCCAGGGTCATGTGATTGCCGTTTGCAATTTTCCTAGTCAGCTCCCGGCAAGCAGAGTCAATGGAGGGAGGCAGATTTGTGTCTCAACAAGCCGGTGAATCGAAGTGGGGAAAAATATTGGAATGACAACTTCGCTTCCGAATTCTTCCTGGTGACGTCTCCCTCACCCTGCCCAACTGCAGTCAGGGCATCAAGCACAAATGACTCCTTTGTACATCAAGTACATTCTGTGAGTTGCTTCTCTCCTCTCTCTTTACCTAATCAGCCATCAATTTATAATGCAGGGGCATTAAAAACCATCTGCTCGCCTACCTGGGCTTTCTCCTTCACACTGAAAGAGACACGGGATGCTTTCCCTCACCAAGACAAAGCTTTAGACTCGCTGAAGTTCAAATTAGTATTCTTTGTTCCTTTCCACTTTTGACCTGAATAGTCACTGATTTCACCGAAGATCAGAAAATCACTTCAACTTGCAAGGCGAGCTGCTAGGGTATATATAAGTTGTGGGAAAGTTGGAATCAGAGGCACGTCAAACGTGGCTTTGAGTTGGTCACATGCTTGACCTTTCTGCTTAACCATGTTGGCCAAAGATGGTTTTTAGAATTTCAGAAAAGGCTTGTTTTGAATCAGCCTTTTTGTGACGTTTCTGATTCTTGGAATGTTGTTTTTTTTTGTCTGTATACAGTGCTAAGCTAAAGCTCTTTCCTTCTCTCCGAAACCTATTCTTAAAAAATAATTTTGCATAGATGGTTGGTGGAAGGAGACTAACATCAGCCACAGGTCATTCTTTCCTTTCTCTGCATAGTCACTGAGCATATTTATAAAGCCTTCGCTACTACCGGTGTCACAAGGAAAGCATCCAGGCACGGCAGTTAATGGCATCTTTCTTGAACTATGGTGACACAGCAGCAGAAGGCATGCTGAAGAATGCTGAATTCTTCTCTAGCTTTTCACCAATAACTTACTTTATTTATTTTTATCCCACCTTTATTACGAGCCGCGGTGGCGCAGTGGTTAGAGGGCAGTACTGCAGGCTACATTTGCTGACTGCTGGCCGCCTGCAATTTGGAAGATCGAATCTCACCAGGCTCAAGATTGACATAAGCCTTCCATCCTTCCGAGGTGGGTCAAATGAGGACCCAGATTGTTGGGGACACAGAAGTGGGTTCCTACCAGTTCGCACCAGTTCGGTAGAACCAATTCGTCAAATCTACCGAACCGGTTAGAAGAGGTTCCACCAGTGGACCCGGAAAGCAGGCCACACCTACAGGAGAGGTTCCAAATTTTTTGAAACCCACCACTGGCACACATACACACACACACACACACACACACACACACACACACACAGAATCACACAGAGAGAGAAAGAGAAAGAGAAAGAAAGAAAGGAAGAAAGAAGTAAATAAAGAAAAAAAGAAAGAAAGAAAGAAAAAGTGAGAGAGAGATGAAAGAAAAAAAGGAAAAAGGGACAGAGAGACAAAAGGAAAGAGAGAGAGAGAGGGAGAGGGAGAGGGGAGGGAGAGGGAGGGAGAGAGAGAGAGAGAGAGAGAGAGAGAGAGAGAGAGAGAGAGAGAGAGAGAGAGAGAGAGAGAGAGAGAGAGAGAGAGAACACATGGCCGGCAAGCCACTCCCACCAGGTCACATGGTCGGCAAGCCACTCCCACAAAGGAGGCCACACCCACAGAGTAGGTTCAAAAAAAATTTGAAACCCACCACTGTGGGGACAATAGGCTGACTCTATAAACTACTTAGAGAGGGCTGTGAAGCACTGTGAAGCAGTATATAAGTCTAAGTGCTATCGGTATTATTTTCATCTAATATTCCTTCCTCTTCCTATTTTCCCCACAACAGCAATAACCTTGTGAAGTGGATAGGACAGAGAGAAGGGGGAGTGGCCCAAAGTCAGCCAGCTGGCTTTCCTGCCCACAATGGAACAAAATTCACCATCTCCTGGGGATTGGCCCAAAGCCAACCTGGCAGTTTACATGCCTAAAGCGGGATGAGAACTCTCCGTCTCCTGGTGATTGGCCCCAAAAATCACACAGCTGGTTTTCATGCCTAAGGCAGGACTAGAACTCACCATCTCCTGGTGAGTGGCCCAAAGTCACCCAGCTGGCTTTCATGCCTAAGGTGGGACTACAACTCACCATCTCCTGGTTTCTAGGCCAACCACTACACCTAACTAGCCTTCTTTCTCTCTTCCTCCGCCATATTTTCTCCAATAAGGATCTTAAGAGATGGATTATTCTATTCCATGGATAAAAATGCCAGGGAGAAAGGTTGCCAAAGGGGCGAAATTGCAAAGGAAAAGTAGAGAACGTAGCAATTATTCCTTCCTTGATGTTGCTTTAATAGCAACCACTCTCCTTTCGCTCTTTTGAAGATTTGAGGACCTGCGCTGATCATCGATCAAGTGCATTACGAGATGCTAGCAGTGAATGTCAGCCCCCCGTGTTTCATCATTTTCTTTGCCCACAAATTCTTTGAAGATTCACAACTGATTTTCTGACTCAATGAAGAAGAGTGAGCTGATTCACGATGGTTCCTCTTCCCTTTTCCATCTAAGAACAACCACATGAAATAGCCAGGGGTGGGCTTCAAACATTTCAGCAATGGGTTCTCTGCTTCATTGCTGGGTGGGCACAGCCATGGTGGGCATTGCTGGGTGGGCACAGCCATGGTGTGTATGGCCTAGTTGGCCTCTTGTCCTACGGTGGAGTGGGTGAGCTTTTTCACCTTCCCCAGGCTTTCCTTGGGCCTCTGGGAGGGTGAAAACTCCCCCACTACCAAGGTGGTCCGGTGGCCTTCCAGGAGGCCCATTTTGCCCCTCCCCAAGCCTCTGCATAGGCCCTGCACTTACGGAGACTCCTGTGAGGGGCGTGGTGGAGTGGGCAGGGCCAAGGAGCGTTGGGATTTGGAGGTTCTCCAAACCAGTCATAACCTTAGCTACAGGTTCTCCCAAACCTGGGCGAACCTGTAGCAGCCCACCCAGTGGTGGGATTCAGCCAGTTCGCACCTATTCGGGAGAACCGGTTGTTAACTTTCTAAGCAGTTCGCAGAATCGGTTGTTGGAAGAATTCTCCCTTTGTTTTTTTCCCCCACTTTCCAGGGCTAATCCTGTAAGGAAGGCAGGAAGGAACCATTCTGGTGTTGTTTCTAGCCTGATCTTTATTGACCTGCTTACAGAAACTGCCTCTCCGGTTAACCCTTATTCCTTTTTTTAAAAAAAATTTATTTATTTATTTTATTTTATCAATTTCATATATACATTCACAATTATATGATCTCATAACTGTTATTAATAATATGTATTTATAACAATTTTTCCCTACTGTTGACAATATACTTGAAGATTGCTTTTTTATCATCCCATAGATCCATCTTATCTTACAACGGTCCTACTTCTTCTTCCCTCCCTCCCTCTTTCCTTCCCTCGTTTCTTCTCTCCTACTCCTCTTCCTTCCCTCCCTCCCTCTCTCCTTCCCTCCTTCCTTCCCTCCTTTCTTTTCTCCTTCTCTCCTTCCTTTCCCCCTTCCTTTCCTCCTTCCTTTCCCCCTTCCTCTCCTACATTCCCTCCTTCCTTCCCTCCTTCCTTCCCTCCTTCCTTCCCTCCTTCCTTCCCTCCTTTCTTCTCTCCTTCCTTCCCTCCTTTCTTCTCTCCTTCTCTCCTTCCTTCCCTCCTTGCTTCCCTCCCTCCTTCCCTCCCTCCTTCCTACCCCCCTTTCTTCTCTTTCTTCTCTCCTTCCTTCCTTTCTCCTCTCCTTTCCCTTCTCTCCTTCCATTGTAACAGCTAAGGTGAAGCACCCATCAACCTGAGTGCCCATGCCCACCTGGTCACATGACTACCGAGTCATGCCTACCTAACTGGTCATTAGGGCAGAGAACTGGTTGTTAAATTATTTGAATCCCACCACCGAGCCCACCCCTGCCAATCACACAAACGTCATGAATAATGTGATTACCCTATCTTCCATGTTTCTCTATCCTCCACTTCCTTAACCTTTTCACTCATTCTTTGCAAGATGGTATCTTCCTCCACCAGAGGGGTTGTTATCTCAGCACATCTCTAGCGGAGAAGACAGATCTGAGGATCCCCAAGTGCTAATTTCCCTTGCAGCTCTTCTCTGAAGTTGATCAGTGAGTAATGATTTCCTTAGCTTTGCTCACATTTTCCTAGGTGATAAGATAAAAGGTTAGCAAGATATAACTCCTGTAGTGAGCATAGAGGACTTGGGAAAATAATTAATAATCAGCTGGGCAGGTTGGTATAATTGCTATCGGACTCTAGTTAGGTAGGGAAAGGATCTGCTTTCTTTCTTCTTCCCCACCGCTGGTAAAGGAAAGCTGCCATATACTTCTAACAGATTAACAGAGTTGGAAGGGACCTTATAGGTCATCTAGTCCAACCCCCCACTCAAGCAGGAGACCCTACACCATTTCTGACGGATGGCAGTCCAGTCTCTTCTTGAAAGCCTCAATTGATGAAGCTCCCACAGCTTCCGAAGGCAACTTCTGTTCCATGGGTTGATTGTTCTCACTGACAGAAAATCCCTCCTTATTTCTAGGTTGAATCTCTCCTTGATCAGTTTCCATCCATTATTCCTTGTCTGGCCTTCGGGTGCTTTGGAAAATCGTGACCTGACATGCGCGGACGTCAAAAGCGCGCCGACAAAACCGCGGCGCTAAAACCGTGATGTCAAAAGCGTGCCGACAACAGCGCGATTTAAGTTAAGGTAAGGTTTAGGGTTAGGGCTAGGGCTAGGGTTAGGGTTAGGGTTTGGGTTAGGGCTAGGGTTAGGGTTAGGGTTAGGGTTAGGGTTAGGGTTAGGGTTAGGGTTAGGTTTAGGATTAGGTTTAGGTTTAGGTTTAGGGTTAGGGTTACAGCCCGCTTCTGTCGGCGCGCTGTTGTCGGCGCGCTTCAGCGCTCATTCGTCGGCGCGGTTTTGTCACTGCGTTTTTGTCACCGCGGTTTAGTCACCGCGGTTTAGTCAGGCGCCCTTTTGTCATTCGCGCATTTGTGGTGGAACCTTGGAAAATATCTTGACCCCCTCCTCTCTGTGGCAGCCCCTCAAATATTGGAAGACTGTTCTCATGTCTCCCCTGGTCCTTCTTTTCATTAAACTAGACGTACCCAGTTCCTGCAACCGTTCTTTATATGTTTTAGCCTCCGGTCCCCTAATCCTCTTGGTTGCTCTTCTCTGCACTCTTTCTAGAGTCTCCACATCTTTTTATAGAGTGGTGACCAAAACTGGATGCAGTACTCTAGGCGTGGTCTTACTAAGGCTTTATAGAGTGGTATTAGTACCTCCCTTGATCTTGATTGTATCCCTCCGTTGATGCAATTTAGGATTGTGTTGGCTTCGTTGGCTGTCTTAGAATGAAGTGATATAAAACTACACCTCACTTTAAAGGCAAGTCCTTGACTTACAACCACAACAGAGAGCAGAATTTTCCAAGGACATCATTATGGTAGTAATTCGAATTGGATCTGATTTTACAATCAATTTTATTGCAGTTGTTAAGGGAATCATGAGGTCATTAAACAAATCCAGGCTTCCCATGGATTTTTGCATTTTTTTTGCCATTATTTTTTGTCTGTCTGTCTATCTCTGAATTACAGGAAAGATACTAAGTAGGTTGCTTTGAGTTGGAAAGAAAGAAGGAAGGAAGGAAGGAAAGAAGGAAGGAAGGAGAGGGAAGGAAGGAGAGGGAAGGAAGGAGAGGGAAGGAAGGGAGGAAGGAAAGGGAGAAGGAAGGAAATAAGTAAGGAAGAAGGGAAGGAAGCAGGGAAGGAATGAAAGGGAGGGAGGAAAAAAGGAGTTGGAAGGCAGGAAAGAAAGAAGGATGGATGGATGGAAGGAAGGAAGGAAGCCGGGAGGGAAGGAAGGAAGGAGAAGGAAGGGAGGGAGGAGGGAAAGAGAGAAGGAGAGGGAAGAAAGGAAATAAGATCTAGAGAGGGGAGGAGGGAGGGGAGGAAAAGGAGGGAGGAAAAGGAGTGGGAAGGAAGAAAGGAAAGAGAAGGAGTGGGAAGGCAGGAAAGAAGGAAAGAAGGATGGAAGGAAGGAAGGAAGCAGGGAGGGAAGGAAGGAAGGAGAGAGAAACAAGGGAGGAAGGAAAGAGAGGAGGAGAGGGAAGGAAGGAAATAAGGAAGGATGTAGGGAAGGAAGGAAGAAAGGGAGAGAGGAAGGATGGATAGATGAAAGGAAGCAGGGAGGGAAGGAAGGGAGGGAGAAAAGAAGGAGTGGGAAGGAAGGAAGGGAGGGAAAAAACATGGGTCATAATAGGACAATCAAGTGGAAACATTCATTATTGTCTCCCTTTCTACTGGGTCAAATAAGGCTCCCTGTGTGTTGAGAGGCAGCACTAACTCCGGAAAGAGATTTCTTTCTCTCCCCCCCCCTTTC